>NC_061094.1:12833510-12931010 GCF_015104395.2 Macrobrachium nipponense | reverse complement strand
CCTAAGCATCTTCTGGGCTACGTTTTATTTCGGCCAGACATCTAAGTAAGTACGTGTCTGAAGAGATCACATGGGTGTTCGGTTAGAGCTGGCCAAGAGAAGAAAGATCTCGTTGGCCACATGGAATTGATGGGTTCTAGATAAATGGAATTGCATCTTTGCTACTAAAAATCTCATAGAATCTGGTAATACAACTCTCAAATGAATATGATACTAAATCAAGACCTTTTCTCTGTACACCTGACCCCAATCTGCACACGATGTTTGAAGGAGACTTTAGAGAGAAACTAAAGAAACTGAGAACTCTTGTTCATGTTCTTTGCTTCTCGATGATGAATGCAGTTTCTGAGTCAATCCAGGACGGTTATTCCTCATCCGAAGACCTACCTCAAATGTGCTGACCTGCGTCAGTTTTAAAATAGTTGTATTCTCCCTTAAATCTCAGTTGTTTGTGAAAACAGGGTCGGTGTTATAGTCCTTTTTTCCATTGTTATGTAGTCTGCTCAAAGTTTCGTAGAGTGAAGGCGAAAGGTGGAGGACTCCGTGCACTTGCCAAATTTAGACGCGCACTGTTGATGATGTAATCAAATATCTCTCAACGTCCTTTAAGTCTATCTTAGTTTAAACAGACCACTGAGCTGATTAACAGCTCTCCTAGGGGCGGCCCGAAGGATGAGATATTTTGACGTGGCTAGGAACCAATTGGTTACCAAGCAACGGGACCTACAGCTTATTGTGAGATCCGACCCACATTATATCGAGAAATGAATTTCTAACCACCAGAAGCAATTCCTGTGATTCCAAGTTGGCAGAGCGGGGAAGCGAACTTCGGACTATTAAATCGGTAGGCGAGCACGTAACCCATTCGTCCAACGAGGAACTTCAAGCGTAGCATGAATGGAGATTCACTGTTAGATTTCATCGTCATAAGTTCGGAGACCAGGGAGGCGCTCATATCGTATGAGGACGTTTCAGTGGGATTTTTCGGAGGGCACTTTCACCGTGACCTTTGCAAGGGAAAGACGAGAGAGGAGCAGTGTCACAGGGCCTCAAGTTCGTCAGACGGCAAACCTTCCTCGTAAAGGGCAGGCTCGAAATGGGTGGAAGGGCAGAGAAAAGGGCCAGTACGCTTTCATATCGCAGGAGGGTAAGACACGAAGCGCCTCAGTGGCGTGATCGGTATGGCCTTGGCCTGCCACCTCATTGGCCGCACGTTCGATTCTCGGGCATTCCATCGAGGGGTCAGAGATGTGTATTTCTGGTGATAGAAGTTCACTCTCGACGTGGTTCGGAAGTCACGTCAAGCCGTTGGTCCCGTTGCTGAATAACCACTGGTTCCAGGCAACGTCAAAACACCATACAAACAAACAAACAGACACGGGGAGCAATTCCCGAGATATAGAATAGGTTAGGTTAGGTTGGGTTAGATTGAGTTAAGTAGGTTAGTAACCATTGAGTAATTTGGGTGTGGGAAACAAAACGAGATTATTTTCAAGAAGATCCTACAATTAGTTTTCAAGATATGGCGTCCTGCTTTTTTTCAGGGAAGGTCTCAGTACTCGGTTACAGTTCGGGAATAGTACGCTGCTTAGTATATTCGTAAATACGAGGCCCGACGTGCAGCGGCTCGTTAAAGATGAAAGAATCTTTGAGCATTCGCCGAGTGCCCGAACGCATATACACTTTGCCTGGTATAATTCCAAATCTCGTTCAGATCAGGAGGGAAATAAATAGATATGAAAGATCATTATGAGGATCTATCGCACTACCCCCCACCCCCCCAAGAAAAAAAAAAAAAATGTCAGACCTCATTTGTAAAACATCAAATTTAAAAAATACAACATGATGGTTAGACAGTTTCAGTGGAGGGAAAGAGTTCCACACTCCTAGACGCGCGCTAAAGCAGACTGTCTGTCTTTCAGATTGTATAAATGTGGTGTTACCTGTCGGCGAAATGGAAGGGAGAACTCTCCTTTAACGCAAGAGTGAACGGAATAGTTCCTTTAAGGATCGTGTGATTGAGGGCGGAGTTGTTAACGAGGTGAAGTGACTTCAAAAATGCCGAGGAGGGAAAATAAAACCCCGTTTGAAATAATCCCGTTGTTCTCACGTGGAAAAACTTAAAACCTTAGTGACTTGTCCCCGTAGGGGAGGTTAGTGCCGTCAGAGCACCTCACGTACTACACTGTAGGCATTACTTAAGGTTCTTTGCATTGTCCCATCGGTCCCTAGCTGCAACCACTTTCATTCTTTTAACTGTCCCTCCGTTCATATTCTCTCTTACACCTTCTAACAATTGTTTCCTAGTGCGACTGCTTTGAGGTTTAAAAAAACCTTTTGCTATAAATTTCATTTCCCCTTTAGCGCTCAATGACCTCGTAGGTCCCAGCGCTTGGCATTCGGCCTAAATTGCTTGACCCTTCCTTCCTTCCTTCCTTACTTGTGAATGAGGAAAAGAAACCGTGAGATTTAGGTTCCTTTAAATTTGTTGAAGCTGATTTGGTGTGTCGAACAAAAGACGGCAACATAACCAGCCAAAAACGTTGCTTGTGAAGGAAGGCCTGACCGTCATGTGTTGCAGAGAGATGATTAGCATTCTTAGACACGCGCTCTTATTGATCTGTTCTTTTTCTTCTTCTTCTTCCTCTTCTTCTTCTTCTTCTCCCTCTGCCCGTGTATGCTGTGTAACCTTTAATCATTCTTTCTTAACAACTGCTGCTAACCTTTCACCCGTCAGGTAATAACCTTTTTTATTACATGACTTTATACGCGGGGATATACTTTCCAGATATATTATCGTGTTCGTGTGATTATCAAACTGGAATTCATCCGTTTATAAGACCACCATTCATTATTTAAAGGTCCCATATATATATATATATATATATATATATATATATATATATATATATATATATATATATATGCATTAAGCTACAAATGTCCTTTAATATCCAATTCACTTTATCTCGGAATTGATATATTTTCATATATGTTAACCGAAGGGGAAATTTTTTTTATTGATAATAATTTCGTCCTCCCGTGGATTCGAACCAGCGGTCATACAGAGGAGAAATCAGGACTGCAGTGACATTATCCACTCGGCTAGCAAGTGATGATACTGAATGACATTTGTAGTTTAATGCATGTATATGAATCACGGTGATGTGATAAGAATTCGTATATATATTATATATATATATATAATATATATATATAAATATATATATATATATATATATATATATATATATATATTCAGACTAAATGCAGAACGTGCTGCAAATGGCACGAATCTTTTAAGTGCCTAACTTTCTACTTGAAGCCTGAAAAGTGTTCTGAAGTACACATATCCCCTGCAACGGCTCTTGGCATCAGTCGAGTGTGCATTTTCTCCCTCGTTAGATTCGTTCTTGAATTTGCTCTCTCTCTCTCTCTCTCTCTCTCTCTCTCTCTCTCTCTCTCTCTCTCTCTCTCTCTCTCTTTTATGCTGGAGTGTTTGGAATTTTAATGATCGAGTTGGCTTGCTCTCTGTGCGTATGTATGAATAATAATAATAAATAATAATAATAATATAAGAAAGAAGAAGAAGAAGAAGAAGAAGAAGAAGAAGAAGAAGAAGAAAGTATCACTCATCGATGTCGCAATACCACGGGACACCAGAGTAGATAGTTCCTTGTTGGACGAGTGGTTTTCGTGCTCGGCTGCTAATCCGGTGGTCCGAAGTTCGATTCTCGGCTCGGCCAACGCGGAATCAGAGGAATTTATTTCTGGTGATAGAAATTCATTTCTCGATATAGCGTGGTTCGGATCCCGCAATAAGCTGTAGGTCCGTTGCTAGGTGACCAATTGGTTCCTAGCCACCTAAAAATATCTAATCCTTCGGGCCAGCCCTAGGAGAGCTGTTCATCAGCTCAGTGGTCTGGTAAAACTAAGATATACTCATCTTTTTAACCAGAGTAGATGATAAAGAAAGAGAAAAAATCGATAAGTATCAAGACCTGAGAAAAGAAATAAGGACATGGGATACGCCAGTGGATATTGTACCCATAATCATAGGGACATTAAGAGGCACAATCCTAAGATCCCTGGAAAGCGAACTGGAAAAACTAGATGGAAGTAGCTCCAGGACTCGTGCAGAAGAGTGTGCTCCTGGAAACACCATACATAGTGAGGAAGGAACGACTGTGATAGACAAAAAAAAGAAAAAAGAAATAATAATAATAATAATAATAATAATATTGAAAGCCAGATAGCATTTAAAGACTGCTCAAGCAATTTTAACAGATTCACACGTTTCCTAATTAGTATATATGTCGCTTGGTGAAGGTATCTGCAAATTTGGCATTTGTAACCATGAAATTACTAGAATAACAATAATAATGAAACCATTGGACCGATGCAGATCTCTTGATTTGGATGCATTAGAATTCAGATGGAATTACATACCAAAAAATGAATAAATAAATAAACGCAGTCCATTAATTGAGTTGTGCAAGGGCGGGGTGTAATATTTACCATTCTTTTGTGGTAGTGGATGTCTTGGTGGTGGGGCCGGGGGAGGGGGGGGCGTGTCAGGAACTGAGTAAAATGAACAGGTGACATTTTGGATCTGTGTCCCTCGTCCTGTTGTGTCAGTAGTTTCGACGCTGCCTCTCCAGAAGAGGAGGAAGGTGAGGAGAGGAGAGGAGAGGTGAGGAGAGGAGAGGAAAGTGAGGAGGAGGAGTAAGGTGAGGTGAGGAGAGGTGAGATGAAAGGTGAGCTGAGGAGGAGGAGGAAGGTGAGGAAAGGAGAGGTGAGGTGAGGAGAGGAGAAAAGAGGTGAGGTGAGGTGAGGTGGAGGAGTAAGGTGAGGTTAGGCGAGGAGGAAAGGAGGAGGAGTAAGGTGAGGTGATGTGAGGAGGCGGAGGAAGAGGGAGTGAGACACGAAGGAGTCGGCGGAAGGAAGGGTGGAGGAGGAGTAGGAGGTGAGGTGTATGTGAGGAGGAGGGAAGGAGGAGGAGATTAGGAGGAATAGGAGAAGGGAGAGGAAGTGTAGAATGAGTAGGAGAGGTGCTGGAGCATAGGAGAGGAAGAGGATAAGGAAGAAGATGAGGTGAAGAGAGGAGAAGAGGAGGAGGAGGAGGAAGAAGGTGAGGTGATGTGAGGTCGTGTCAGGTGAGGAGAAGAAGAAAAGGAGGAGGCGGAACTATGAAAGTAATAATCGCCCGTATCGTCGCCGAGTGCAATGATGACAGACATTTCATATCGCGGCCTCGTTGGTGCACCGTATATTCTGTGCGTGAGCTGAAGGCAACTTCAAATTCCCTGCAGTTATGGCGGTCACGAGAAGGTCAAGGACGTCATAAATCCATTCTCCGCTCTCTCTCTCTCTCTCTCTCTCTCTCTCTCTCTCTCTCTCTCTCTCTCTCTCTCTCATGTTAGAATTATGGCTGCTGTTACAAACTGTCGGTTTTGAAACATGTCTGTGGCAATATTTTAACATCGATGATTATAACTGTTGTGATATCAATGGGTACAAAATGTGTCGAGCTTCATTAAATGTACCGCAATTAGTTTCAATAAACAAAAGATTAATATCAATAAACAAAAGAGGATGAACTCCGCTTCCATGTATTACAATGTAAGAACCTCACTTTGGAGGAATTATTGTATTACACAGTACTAAATTTGTTTGTCCTTTTTTCTCATAAACTCGAATATGATCTCTTTCTCCTTTGATTCTAATGCACGCCCTATGTTTCGTGTGAAGGTATTTAATTACCGAGTGGTTTTCGACCACATTATATTTGCTTGTGTATTGCTGTAGGAATATTTCATGATTTAAGTTGTCGATTGTATTGTCAACGTGGCTTGAGTGCCCATCTATCTATATCTATATAATATATATATATATATATATATATATATATATATATATATATATATAATAATTATTCTTGTCACTTATATATATTTGACATTTTATAAATACAGATATTAAGCCACAACTATAATTTAATATTAAATTCACTATCCCAAGGGATTATACTTCCCACCCAGTGGGAATTATAATCGATAAGCGCTTCTGCTCCATCCTGGATTCGAACCGTGGCCTTTGGTTTAGCAATGCTATCACTGACCGCGCTGTTATCTCAATAGCCGAGTGATCAAACTCACTGTCTGTCATTTTTACTTAACGAAAAACCACGGTTCGAGTCCTCGCTGGTGTAGAAGCGTTTAACATTCATGACTCCCCTTGGGAGTAAGTTATTCCTGGGGGTGAGTGATTTGGTTGATAAATGAAACTTATGTGTGTGTGCATGTATGTATGTATGTATGTATGTATGTGTTGTGTGTGTGTATGTGCAACATCGTGTGACCTAGGTAAAAACACCATTATCGTTTAATTGATTGCGTAGAAGGTATCCACGACAAGCTTAGGAAGATTCCTCATTTGGCAGCCAGTAAACCTTACGTTGTTTTCATGAACACTGTTATATGTACAGTATGCGATGTATCACGAACGTATTCATCATTCTAACTCTATCATTTCTATGTAGTTTCTATCTGCGTGACCTACAGAGTTTTCATTGGCTGTTATACTGTTAAGAAAACCTCTGTATAGTATCTAGACTACGCTACTAGACCTACTGTGACTTGCCTCGTTCTGCTTCACTGTTTAATTTTGCATTATTGGAGTTATTTTAGGTCTCCCATAATATGCAATAGCCCGTCTTTGCAAGTGAAACTTGTGTCAGGATATTTCTCAATAGTCCGTTTTCTCTTTTCTTCTTTTTCGCTTCTTTTTCGCTTTACTATCCTGGCTGTTCCCAGTTTGTATGGAGGACGAACAAGGCACAGACTTAATGTATGCTCCCTCCTATCGATCGAGTGCGGAAATAGGAGGGGGGGGGGGGCTCAGAGCCCCCAGTCTAGTTAGCATTGTTGACATGCCTTGAGCAGAATTCCCCAACACACTCGTCCACTCATTGCCATAATAGCGCCATGGATGGAGAGGTGGGGGAGGGGGTCAGACTAATTTCCGAATACCTAGAGATTTTTTTATCCATAAAATTATATAGATGAGTTCTGTTTTTTATCGTCAAGTAGCACCAGTAACTGTGAAAAGGTCATTTTAACTCTTTCTGTGTATCGTTCTGATATCACTTCCGTGGCCCTCCACCCTTCTCATGGAGTCACGACTTTGATGGCTGTTTTGTTTTAACCGCCTTGTTGCTCTAATGCAACTTCTTGACGCTTCCTGAACTTCATCTACCCTTAGTTTATTTGGTATCCACGTTCCAAAACTGGTTGTTCGCCGTTGGCTCATCCGCAACTTGACAGAGCCGCTTTCGTAGTGAGGTTTTTGAAGTTATTCGCGTCCAGACAGTTTTCTAATTCTAATTAATTTTCTAAATTGTTTGAAGAACCGTTAAGTGCTGTGGTCGTGGGTTTTATCAAGAGTATTGTAGTTTGTATTTTACACACCAGAGCATAATAAGAGTTTCTTCCTGCGTACAAAATTGTAATATGAATTTTTAAACTGTTGAAAATAACTTGAATTCGACGCAGTTTGGTACACCCACAAAATTCAGAGTATAATTCCAGTTTCACTAAGATAAAAGAAGTCTTCTGGCTGGTTCAAGGTCACCTTTTTGGAGGACTACTAGGCTACAGAAGCACTTCCGAACCCATATATACTCATGTAAGTATTCTTCCCAGATGCCCTATAATATAGATATATTATTATTATTAATATATATTATAATAATATAATATATATATATATGTATTTAATTTACATTGTAAAATATAATATAATTTATATTTTAATATATATATATATATATATATATATCTATATATATATATATATATATATTATGATGTATGTATGTACTGTATGTAGATGGTATGTAATATGTACTGTATGTATTGTATGTTATGTATAATATTAATATTATATTATATATATTATCTAATATATATATGTGTGTGTGTGTGTGTATGTGTGTGTGTGTGTGTGTGTGTGTGTGTACTTTTTGGTGCTCGTGAGTACACATGCATTTTGCATATGCAATAACGTAAACAAAGATATGACACACACACACACATATATATATATATATATATATATATATATATATATATATATATATATATATATGTGTGTGTGTGTGTGTGTGTGTGTGTGTATGTGCGAGTGAGATATCTCTCTGTTTACGTCATTGCAATTGCAAAATAGATGTGCTTCACTTTTGTAGTACAAGAGCTCGTTTGATGCCTAAAGTAGGAAAAAAACCTCGGATTTAACCGCTCTGTCGTTCACTGTGATGATCAGTCTTGTGTTTGATGATCTACTCATTGCTCTCCAAATTGTACACTTGGTGGGGTACACTGCCATTTCACGCTCGTTTTCACCGGTATACTTCGCGTATGGAAAGGGCAAGTCAGTCTTGTAGGACACGAACCCTTCGAAATTCTGATTTACCAACTCTCCCAGGACCTGACAAGAGGCTTAGGGAGTTTTAGATTTTATGTATATATATTAAATATATATATATTGTGTGTGTGTGTGTGTGCGTATTTTATATATATATATATATATATATATATATATAATATATATAGATATATATATATATGTGTGTGTGTGTGTGTGTGTGTGTGTGTGTGTGTGTATATATATATATTGCATATGTATGTTTATATATATATATATATATATATATATATATATATATTGCATATGTATGTTTGTGTGTGTGTGTGATATATATATATATATATATATATATATATATATATATATATACATATATATATATATATTTATAATATAAGGAGCCCATAAAAACGGCAAATATAGAAAATGTGTACTATATTTCAGGCAGTCTCTGAAAAATAGTACTTAATTTGCATCAGTCTCTGAAATATAGTAGTACTTACTTTCAATATTTTGGCGATTTTATGCGCTCCTTTTATTAGGTGGAATTCTGTTGTATCAGAACATTTTTACCAGTCATAAATTGTTTGTATAATATACTTAAATATTGATTTATACTTTATATACTTATGTGTGTGCATTACTCCATCCAGCTGATCTGTTTGTTATTTTTTTTATTCTGAGGTATTTGTAAGAACTTTATGATAAATTTCCACCTGGTTTTCATTGAGACTTCACGACATGCAACTTAGAGTCACTTAAGAGTAGCTGTGAAATCTTGAATTCTTGGGGATATCCACAATCTCCCATCATGCCTGAATTTTAGTTTTCCGTAAAAGAAAACGATTGTGATGGCTCTGTCTGTCCGTCCTCCTTCATAATATAAAAACTATTGAGGCTAAAGGGCTGCAAATTGGTTTGTTGATCGTCCATTCTCCAGTCACCAAACGTTCCAAATTGCAGCCCTCTAGCTTCAGTAGTTTTTGTTTTATTTACGGTTGTATAGGAAGCTTCATTTACAAGTATAGCATATTTATTCAAGATCTTATCTTTTTTTTTTATTTACATCCTATTAAGATCTGAAGAGTTCTTTCGTAAAGGTTTGTTCAGATTTAGAGATGTTCTCTCTCTCTCTCTCTCTCTCTCTCTCTCTCTCTCTCTCTCTCTCTCTCTCTCTCTCTGCCGCATCGCAAACAGCGGCTGATTTCCCTTTTTCCAGAAGGCATTTGAACCTCCTGTGTCCCCCTCTTCCCTTGATCCCTTTCTTTAATGTATGATGGCTTATTTCCTCTCTTCTCCCGTCCGTTGTTCCGTCTCCCTTCGCCGATGACTTGTACTGCCATCTACATAAATATATTATATATATATCTTTTCCCGAAGAGAGATTCGGAGGGAGTTGGTACCTTTGTGTCCCTTTGTGTCCCTTTGTGTCCCTTTGTGTCCCTTTGTTTTATGCTCTGATCTATGATGAGGCCGTAGCTTCTTCGCCCCCTTTTGCTTAGATCTGTTTTGAAAGTTTTGGACGTCAATAAATTTTTGTATTCAAGTTTTGGGCGTCAATAAATTTTGGTATTCTATGGCTTTGTAAACAGTCCAATAACTGAATATCTGCTACTGCACGGTGTTGTTAGATGGCCTTTTTCCTTTCTGACGTTGCTCGTTTAACCTTTCTTGTTAAAGAATAGATTTCGTTTTTTTTTTCCTGTCCATTAAAACTGAATCGTGATTGGAAAACTCCAGTCATTGTTCGTCGTTAGTATAGATTTCATCTGTGGCACCATGACCTTGATAGTTCTTACAACATCTGACATGAGGGGGTTGAATGGAGCGCTGAATATAATCAGTTTTATAATGAACTCTTTACCCCTCTTTGACATTTCAGCCATAAGTATCAAAGCATGAAATGGCATTGTGTTGTCTTTGAGTAAATACGTCTTCTTTCGATCAGTGTTATAATGTATCGTTATGAGAATGTCGTGTCATTTTGAAATACGAGCATTCTTATATATTGCTTTTGAAGCAGTTTCCTTCCTTTGTGCTCCACGCCTTCAGAGTTATTTGACTACTCTATTGTAATAGTCCCATTCAGTTTTAAAAGAATAACATCACTTTAAAACTGTATCTGGAAAGCAGATGGCATCTGCCTCCGCGGAATAAGCAGTTAATCACGAGCAACTGCGCCAGCGAATGAAATCAACCCGTCCTTGATAGTGGTATCTGTTCTGATTGCTGTCTCTTCTTTGGCTCGAGTGTCTTCAGGAATACTTATCTAGGATAGTGTTCCTTCTTTCAATATTCATCAATTGCAAAACACGTAGATTTCGTATCCTACAAGGCGAACGACATCGGAGATATACCACCTATTAAGAGTGGCACAAATTTCCCGCTTTTGCCCACAAAGATAAGTTATGTAATCGAGTAATACAACGTTGAAATTGCCATCAGAAGTATAGAAGTAATGAAGGATGTACCAAATTCAGATTTGGGATATATGAAAGTATGATGCACTTGGAATAAGAAATGGCGGAGACTAAACTAAAGAGATATAGATGAGGAACAGAGTGATCAAAACAATCCTCCGAAGATGCAGAAAAGACTCAAATGCCAAGGACAGGAACTCGGGGTCTACAATAAAAAAAGTAAATAAATTTAAAAAATTAGAATTAAGGCTTTGAAGCAATTAGAAGAAACTGAAGCAGAAGAGTGAGTGAATAATAAAACGGGACTTGAAATGAAAAGCTGACCATCCTTTCAACTTTGAATCTTGTAAATGATTAAAATTATTCAAATATTTTCTTAACTTTATCTGAGTAATTGTTTAAAATAATGATATTTACTAGGTGATTTCTGTACCCTCAGAATTTCAGTTTGAAAAAAAAAATCCAAGCACATTGGAAGATGGTTATGCCACATGGTTTATACTCTCTTCAAGGCTTCAACTCTAAACTGGGAGGTATAACATCGTATCATCCTCCAACTGTTCCACTGTTGCGATGGTGAGGATAGGTCTATTCCAGCTCAAATGATAAGTATATCTGAAAACGGCAGGTATATGTATGTATGAGAGGGAGTAGACTCTTTATCCTTCTCATGGTCAAGTCGGCAACGTGACCTCTTTGTGATTATGGGACCTGGGTTCGTTCCCCGGTACCGGACATCACAATTTCTTCAAAAATTTCTTTGAACTTGGATCTTCAGGCTTTGTAGTGACAAGTATCCAAAAAAGAGCAAAGAATTCAAGAAGCTAAGAGGGCATTGTGGCTATTACAGTTGCACATTGTGAGTTAATGTAATTTTCATATTTTGCCTTATTTTCACAGTGTTTGAGTACTTGAGTTTTGGTTTTTAATCTTGAATCCTTCAGGAATGTGACTCTGCCCTCTTGCGAAATTTCGTACACTCAATGATGACACCAAGTGAAGCCTGGGTAAATGAAATATGGGTAGTAGTGTCCGTAGACTAAACCAGGTCTCTATAATTGTTGTTATTAATTTATTTCCTTTGCAAACATCATTATTGTCGCTGTGTGAGTCAAATCTTGGGATGTTTCTTAATTACATTAGGTATATGACTAGACTTTAACAAGCTAGAAATACGTCATCATGATTTAACTGAAAGATCGTCCGAAGAATTGACAAAATGCATTCTATAGAAGTTCGAATCATTTATCTGTGTGCGTGAAAGACAAAGTTGTCATGATGCGCAGTACACCTATTTTTAATATGGTTGTGGTGGTCTTTTTTTATTTATTTGATTTTTTTATTTGTTAGATGTTTTTTCAATCCTATTTTCCTCAAAATGTATTTTATGACAGAATTACTATTGATTTGTCTTTTAGGTTTCCAGTTCTGGCCTAAAGTCTGTACTTGCCATTGCAATTTTTATTAACTTCCAACCCATATTTTTCAATTTGTTTGCTTTCCAATAAAAAAATAAAAAAATAAAAATTTAAAAGATCATGAGATTTAATCATTTGATTAAATCAGTTTGATTTAATCATTGCCAACCCTGATTTTTAGGCAAATGTACGATTCTTTATTTAGAAAACTATGTACTTTGAATTTGACGACAGAGTTTATCTCGTGACTGTGGAAAGACTCAGGATTAGAGAGAGAGAGAGAGAGAGAGAGAGAGAGAGAGAGAGAGAGAGAGAGAGAGAGAGAACAGACATTCCAGGAGAACCTAATCTTTCTTTAACGCATAAAAGTTTCCTCGTGGACCGAATTTTCCCAGCCTTTCTTTCTCCTTCACTTTTTTCCCCTCTTTCCTTTTAGCGTAGGCCTCAGCACAGCACTGGCGGGCCTCAGTGAGGAGAGGCCGGGGCGCCTTAATGTGAACCGCGGCTTTTTGGGGGTTTTACTGCCCATACTCTCGTCGCTGCCATGAAGTCGGCTTCTCTGACTGCTGCCCTTTTCTGCTGCATTTGCTGCTACAAGATAATCCTTCTGCTGTCCGCTTTCTGCTTCTTGCTGCTGCTTTGTGACTGACTCTTGCTCATGACTTAGGCTACTCGCTTTTTAGTCCTTGAATACTCCCACGTTATTCTTGGTAAGGGAGTCGATGTGGTGTTACACTGAGTGAGGTATTCGACCTCCGCGTTCTCTTACGTCTCTGCTCTTGTTTCGTTGTTTTACTTTCTTTTCTGTCTGTTTTCATGTTGTTGAAAGTAAGATGAATGATTCTTGACACAAATGATCAGCTCTCTCTCTCTCTCTCTCTCTCTCTCTCCTAATGCGAAAGGAAACGGAAATTGACGACGGAAGTGCGTTGTTTATGCTCCGAGTGTCATTTGATATTTCGGCGGTCGTGAAGGCGATGAGCTGTTGCTTGGGGGAAGATACGAAAGGTCCTGTGGTTGAAGGAGCTCTTTGGGTGGTGTAAGAAGGACTCACTTCCTTTTTCTTATCGATATTCGTATGAACAACAACCGAGGGAAGTATGATGTTCCTCGCCTTCGTCTTTCCCACCACTTGTAGTACCATTCCTGTCCAAAACTTCCTTGTTGGTGAGAAGCTGCGTTTTTTGTTAGCAGGGGAGAGGGGGGGATTGGAACATGGGCGCTGGTTACTGTCTCGTTCCCACTCTAGTTTTTTATATATATATTTTTTATGTGGCTTCTTTAATGTTTTTCTTCCATTCGCCCCAGACCGTTTTTTTCCGGTCACAAAAAAAAAAAAACCAAGAAAGTGGTGGGAGAAGATGACTTTTTTTTATTACTTTTCTTTATTACCTCTAGTTTTGTCTTCCAACTTATCTGGCTCATCTTAATTAGTCTTCTACTTCTGTTGATTGTTATAACTAGTTCATATTTATTTCATCTGTCCTTTCGATATTTAAGCAAGAGTTGAACTGAAGTACAGATCGGATTATTCTCATCGCTAATTGTTACACGGAGCCTCTGCGTTTTGTTGCTAATTTACGTCAATTCCTTGAATTTTATGATCTTTAGCGCTTCCATGGAAGGCTGCTGCTACTCCTAAAAGTTTTGGTAACGAGACTTCACTGAGCTGTTCCGATCCGTGTATATTTTATCCCCGTAGTCACAGGGAATAATATCCTTTGCATCATCATTTGTCCTTATCGTCTCACAGAGCATAAAATGTCTCCAGACTCGCGTCCAGACTGAGAGGATGGTTGTCGCTGCTCGTTCGTTTTTTTTAAGTGCATATGCGTTTTTCCCATGTCTGTCCTAATGCGTTTGGTATTGTGGTCGCGTGTGCGTTCGTATGCTTTTTATTCATGTCGGCTCATGTACGTTTTTTCCTTACTGAGTGCGTTTTCATTTCCTTTTTATTCACGAGGGTTTTCCCTCGTCTGTAACTTATCACTTGATTCCACTGTAGTATATAAATACACTCTATCCTATAGTAGATTCACATCAACCGTGTATTTGATGTCTAGGCCTGTCCCTTACGACGCTCCTGATTGGCTGTTGATAAGCCAGTCACAGGACTGGAAACTCTCAGTCTCTCTCGAGAGAGTTCACATAGGCAGGATGTATGTTCCACCTCCCCTGAGGGATACGTCTTTCAAACGTATACCTCAGGAGAGGTGGAGCATACATCATGCCTCTGTGAACTCTCTCGAGAGAGACTGGGAGTTTCCAGCCCTGTGATTGGCTTATAAACAGCCAATCAGGAGCGTCGTGAGGGACAGGGCTAGACATCTAATGCGCGGTTGATGTGAATCTTCTATAGTATGATTTTATGAATTTCTCTAGCTTGTCTTCCATCGTTACGACCCTGAGGCTGGAGCAGCGAGACGCTCCCTCATAGAAAGGCGAAAAATGCTCCAATAAATTCATTGATGGACCCCACAAAGCGACCCTCTTTAGTTCACATAACAGCTTTCCAGAATGTGACATTTTCTCATTGAGCTTTTACAACGCGGTTTTACGACATCACCGAATTCGGGCTTATGTTGCAAAGTGCAACGACCCATCTTTTAAGATGTCAGACAACGCTGTTCGTGTCGGGTGTCATTGCATTTCATGTTTTCATTGTAGGCTTTGTTTCGTAAACTAGGTCTCATACTTTTTAGTTTTCTGAAAAGAAAACTACTATTGTGTCGGCTTTGTCTGTCCGTCCGCACTTTTTCCGTTCGCACTTGTTCTGTCCGGCCTCAGATCTAAAAAACTACCGAGGCTAGAGGGCTGCAAATTGTTATGTTGTTCAGCCACCCTCCAATCATCAAACATACCACATTGCAGCCCTCTAGCCTCAGTAGTTTTGATCTCATTTAAGGTTAAAGTTAGCCATAATCATACTTCTGGCAACGCAACAACAAAGGCCACAACGTCCTGCTGAAAGTTTCATGGGCCGCGGCACATACAGTATTATACCGAGGCAACCGAAAGATAGATCTGTTTACGGTAGCCTTGGTTATACGCTGTACAGAAAACTCGATCACGCCGAAGAAACTTTCGCGCATTTTATACTTGTTTCAGTTTGATAAATACTGTATGCATAGTATGTTTGTGTGTGTTTGTGTGTTTCTTAGCAAAGGCATTTTTGAGATAAATATTAAAATGAGCTGTAGTTTCTCCGTACGAGAATTTTATTTGCTGAAATTTGAAGAGAATTTATGAATAAAAAAATAAATTAATATAAACATATATCGCATTAACCCAAATATCAATTTGGTAATATCCTGTCGTGTCTGGTGGTTCGAGGGCAAATCCTTCAGTGGATCAGCAAATCTCGGGTATTACCGAAAACCCAGTAGACTTGTTTGAATGTATCCGTTTCTTCTGTGGGCGTCTGTCTGGCGTTACCAAAAAATTAGAGTGTTTGGATCGAAAAAAAGTAGGATTTACTAAATCCTTTAGTGACGGTCAGTAGTCAAGGCTGACACGCTTCTCTCTCTCTCTCTCTCTCTCTCATTGTCCTCGTCGCTAGAATCTTTTTCTGTGTGATATTTCCATAGATACGTCATCCAAGATTGGAGCCCTATTCGGTACAAAGATTAATCATGGCTTCTGTCTTTTGTCTCAGTTCGTGTTCCTCTATGGGCTGTTTTTTGGAGAGAGAGAGAGAGAGAGAGAGAGAGAGAGAGAGAGAGAGAGAGAGAGAGAGAGAGAGATTCTGCATTTTCCAATCAACAGCAAATCATGAGGTTGAGAAACTAAAAGGCTCTACTTTTGAGAGAGAGAGAGAGGAGAGAGAGAGAGAGAGAGAGAGAGAGAGAGCTCTCCATGCCGTTCCCCAGCACTGAATGATGTTGTACATATTCCATGACCACATAACGGCCGCTGTAATGAAAGCAAAGTAGCTTGAAATGAGATTGGCGTCGTAGTCACACTAAAGGGTATCAGTTGGGCTTCGTCAAGTGCATTCAGAAAGGGGAGTTGGTATGTCTCCCACTTCCAGCTTTTTCCTTTTTAATTTCTCCCGTTCTCGTGACCCGAATTTTCTTCATTTGCATATTTGACCTCCTTCAAGAGCTGCTCGAAGCCGATTTCTCATGAGAATTATTTAATTTGAGAGAAATGCTTTTGGTGGGGTGTGGAGTGGCCCAGAGAATGCTGCTGGCAAAACGCACGAGGAATGAAGACTTCAAAACGTAGAACCCCATAGGGGGCCTAGTGCCGTCAGTGGACCTCATGCGGTACACTGCAGGCATTACTCAAGGTTCTTTGCAGCGTGCCTTCGGCCCCTAGCTGTAACCCCTTTCGTTCCTTTTACTGTACCTCCTTTCATATTTTTCTCTTTCTTCCGTCTTACGTTCTACCCTCTCTTAACACATTGATTCATAGTGCAGCTGCTTTGAGGTTTTCATCCTGTTACACCTTTCAAACCTTTTACTGTCACTTTCCATTTCAGCGGTGAATGACCTCATAAGGTCCCAGTGGTTGGCCTATGGCTTAAATTACATATTCAACTCAATTCAACTCAAATAATAAGCACGAAGTCACTCTAATTGTTTTCTTTTTAATAGACATTTAGCAAAAATACCGGAAATGTACCGTTTTATTATAGATGCATTTGCTTTTCTAGCACAGAAATGTCCTTTAGGTTTACTATTTAGATAAAGAGGTTCCTTTTCAAACAATATTTTCTCACTTTGCATCGTCATGACACTCCGTTAGGAATCGCTAATCCGCACAAACTTGGATTTGCTTTGCCTTCTGCTGTGTCTAGATGGAGATTTGTTTAATTACAATCAAGTCAACTGCGACTTTCACATTGAACCTTCTTGAATGACTGAAAAAAATCTTCTTAAGGTTTCACTATACTACTTTATTGACCATTAACATCCTCGTAGGAATAACGAGTTGCATATAAAATTTAGGCCAAAGGCCAAGCACTGGGACCTATGAGGTCATTCAGCGCTGAAATGGAAATTGATGGTAAAAGGTTTGGAAGAGGAAAACCTCAAAGCAGTTGCACTATGAATCAAGTGTTAGGAGAGGGTGGAAAGTAAGATGGAAGAAGAGAATATGAAAGGAGGTACAGTTAAAGGAATGAAAGGGGTTGTAGCTAAAGGCCGAAGGCACGCTGCAAAGAACGTTCAGTAATGCCTACAGTGCACCGCATGAGGTCCACTGACGGAACTAAACCCCTACTGGGTCGTAGGAATAACGAACTACTGAATGGAAGAAGTTCAGAAAAGTGTGTTATGTTATAACTTAAATGATCCTAAAGGGGTCTTCTGTTTGGAAGCACTCGCACTTATGAAGTGACGAGGGAGTCCAGATGTCAACGAATGATTCTTCAGATTTCGTGCGTGTCGACCGTTGTGGTCTCACTTCGTCATAACTTTATTTCGAAAGTAAAGGTTTGACGGATGCCGTAAGTTTCATCTCATTTCTTAATAGCCAGATGGTGTACTCTGATATCGCATTTGAGTATTGTTGGGAATATACATAGCATCAAGTACACTTGACTATAGAAAAATAAAAATAAATTTCTCACTGCTCTTACTCACTCCTGGATCATCGCATGAAAGGTCAGGTAGTCCAAGACAAGGGATAAGTAGATCACATACCAACTTTTGGATAGAATTTGGCAGGGCGTGAGTAGAGAGAGAAATTGTGTTGTAGGGGAATACCCGTGTCCTTCCCAAGAGCGAAATGCCCTTAAAATGTAATAATCTGAAAGGGAGGACACACGGACAACTTGCGTCACTTTCCTTTCAGTATAAGCAACCATGGTCATCAGACAAAAAAAATATCGAACATAATTTTGTCTTCTAGTAGTGTTTCTCTCCTATTTTCTGGAGCTTTTCCATTCCTTTATCTCTGTTTTTCCTCTTGTGTTTACAGCTGTTTTCGCTTTTTTCATTTTTCCCCATATATCTTCTTTCTCTTGCAGCTGCCTCACTCAGCTTCTCATTCTCTCTCTCTGTTTCTGTCCTTTCCTTCTCTCGTTTATTCCCGAACTGAGGGCTGAAGCATAAGATTTATTCTGTGAGTTTATCGTAAATCCAGAGTGAAGAACTTCCTCAGAATTTGTCCTATTGTCTGTTTATACGGGACGCCAAATACCTGACGTTTGCTTCGGGCATTTATATGTCGAGTCCTCTTTCCCTCACGACCTGTCACTTTTATTCGAGAGGGATTAAGGGCTCGCGTCCTGAGTGACTTCCGTCATCAAGGGTGGGAAGGGAAGAATGGGTGACCCTCCAAACGTGTGTATGGTTGAATGTCTCTGGCCTCCCTTTGGGTCTCCTCTCGTTCGGTAGAAGATTGTCCCCCCCATACACCCACTTGTGCACACACGTTTGCATTGATGAGCTCTTTGAAGGTTTCGTGGGAGGCAAGGATTCTCTCTCTCTCTCTCTCTCTCTCTCTCTCTCTCTCTCTCTCTCTCGTAGATGTGTTTAAGAATAAGCTCAACAAATATCTAAGCTGCATCCCAGACCATCCAAGATTGGAAAATGCAAAATATACCGGAGGACGCATTAGCAATTCTTTGGTAGACATTAGAGGGACCTGGGGCAACCCGAACGAGCTGTAATGTCTGTAAGGTAAGGTAAGCTCTCTCTCTCTCTCTCTCTCTCTCTCTCTCTCTCTCTCTCTCTCTCTCTCTCCATCCGCTTTCCCCTCCCACACTGATCCATAAGAGCTTTTTATGAATGTAAGGCCAAACGCACGAGTATCTTGACCTATAAATATTAATTTAGTCCATCCCTTTTATAGCTAAGACTCCTTCGTTCCCCCTCTCTCACTTCCTCGCGTTCTGAGAACAACAAAATAAAATAAAGATGAATAGAAACAGAAAAGGAAGGAATGGCCTACGGTTGCCACTCTTTCTCCAGTGTCGAGTAAAGGTTGCTTCGGCACAAGGTTATTGAACAGTGTCCTCTTTCATCAAGACTGATATATCATGATCTTGTAAAAGTTCTGTAGGGGAGAGGTGAGATAATGATAATAGGCATAGAAACTATTCTATGTTATGAGCTAAAGCCAATGAATTGGTTCGATATGCCACCAAGGGAGACATTGTATTTCGAAGACTCAGGTCTTGGGGCTTCGAGAAAAACTTTTACAAAAACTAAGTTTTATTGGTTGACATGGCAAGTGAGTTCGTATACGTACCGAGCCTTACTATCAGAAGTAATTAGTGAAACTCAGTTGAAATGGCACTGCGAGGCCTTGTGGAATAGGACAACATTTATCAAAATCAACATGAAAATGCACTCTATTCGTATGCACTCATTGTTAGGCCAAGAATGATTTTTTTATCTATGTATTTGCAATATAGAATGCCTCTAGTATAGACCAAGGCCCGAGAGGTAAAAACCTACAATGAAAGACTGAAAATGAAATTTATGATGGGAAGCAAAACATGAAAAAATGCAGAAATACATATTCTCGTGGGCTTTGCGTTTTGCTATTGCTAGTTTTCAGCTATCAGTACATTAAGGGGTCGTTTGTCTGATGCGCCTTCTCCATTGCATGCATCAGGCATTGTTTATTGCTTGGCAAAGGGGTTTTTACGACCGCATGCCCTGCTGTCATCAACCACAGTTATTGGCGGTGGACCTCGCCTTTGACTAAAAAGTAAGACTGCAAGGCAGCAGCTGTCCTTTTAGTCGCCTTTTATGACACGCAGGACCTATGGTGGTATAGTAGATTCACATCAAGCGTGCATTTGATGTCTAGGCCAGTCCCTTACGACGCTCCTGATTGGCTGTTGATAAGCCAGTCACAGGGCTGGAGACTCTCAGTCTCTCGAGAGTTCAAATGGGTAGGATCTATTTCCACCTCTCCTGAGGGATACGTCTTTCAAAAGTATCCCTCAGGAGTGGTGGAACATACATCCTGCCTATGTGATCTTATATCTATCATTGCTGGTCGCCGTGATTTCTTTGTCATTATTATAGTTACTGTTGCTACTTGGCTATAGTAGATTCACATCAGCCGTGCAGTTGATATCTAGCCCAGTCCCTTACGACGCTCCTGATTGGCTGTTGATAAGCCAATCACAGGGCTGGAAATTCTCAATCTCTCGAGAGAGTTCATGTAGGCAGGATGCATGTTCCAACTCTCCTGAGGGATGCTTTTGAAAGACGTATCCCTCAGGAGTGGTGGAACATACATCCTGCCTATGTGATCTCTCAAAAGCGACTGAGAGTTTCCAGTCCTGTGATTGGTTTATCAACAGCCAATCAGGAGCGTCGTAAGGGACTGGACTAGACATCAAATGCACGGTTGATGGGAATCTACAATAGTATTCTTACACCCCTACCACAGGGTCCTTTGACGAAAGGCAACAGTCCACAGTTGCAACCGAACAGTACATAGCCGCCTACGGGATGAAAAGCGAGTCTTTCTCGAAGTCATTCTTTCAAGAGGACTGACTCGATAAGCCTCAGCAGACAAAGTCCATCTGGTTGCTGAACGAGAAGTATCACTCACTTGCATTATAACCATATGTGTGTCTTTATATAAATATATATATATATTATATATACTATATATATATATATATGTATATATATATATATATATATATATATATATATATATATATATATATATATATATATATATATGTGTGTGTAGATACATACATACATACGTACGTAAAAAGAGAAATGCACTATCCTAATTAATAACAAACCATGGCTGCAGTTTTGTTTATACACAGCAATGAAATGTATCCTCGCACTGTTATTTTGTGAGGTATTTGTTTAATGAAGATATGGCTGCATCTTGATCTGTGTCTCGACGTCGTTGCCTACCTGTTAGTTGAATGTGTCGGTAGTTGCTAGAAAGTCTTCAACTTGACCTTTTGATGGGATTTTGTGCTCCTTATTTCTTGTTTGCAGTCCACTTTCAGTCTTTATCCCTATATTTCTTCATCTTTTAGAATAGTAGTCTTGGGTCCAAAATTAGTGTCCTGTTTCGTCGGCGTCCTCTTAGAAAACAATTTGAGTCACGTAAGAATTGAGGATGTGTGAAAGCAACACTTGATTCGTGATTCCATTTCAAAGTCAATATTTTAAGAAGTGCTCAGCTATCCTTTATTCATTACTTTTTCTTTCTTCTATTTGTTGCAAAATTCTCTCTCTCTCTCTCTCTCTCTCTCTCTCTCTCTCTCTCTCTCTCTCTCTCTCTCGTCATAAGAGTGTAAGTGTTTATAAAATATACTGTGAAAGTGCAGTAGCTGCTTAATTTCACTATTTTCTTAAAGTTACGGAAAGGAAAAAAAAGTATTTGGTAACAAACCAGAAAAAAAAATGGAAAAAGGAAATATTACTCTTCTTATCTTTTCCTAATACGCCGTATCACCTGTGCTTATCATTTGCAAACATTTACGATAAGATTATGAGGTCGATGCAGCCAATGCAACTGCAAAGTCGGCAGAGGATTTTACCCACCGATTCGTTTCTATTTTAAGAGACAGAAGGTCGAAGAACCATTTTTTATGAAGGCTGTCAAACACCACAACGAATTTTCGCCACCACGTCCAGTAACAAAGTCTGCATGATTCCTCTGCTTGCAAAAGCAATAGGTCACGACCCTTACACTCCTGACCACCGCGGACCGTCACCAGCCTGGGGACCGTGTTGCTTAAAAATAGTTTGTCCTTTAAGGGTCCATAAAGAGTGACCCCCTGCGCGCGAGATTTATGCAGGCCCAATGTATTTCGCCGGCAGCAGATAAAGGTTAATGACTTCGGATGACTGTAAATGGCCCACGAAAGATTTCGGGAGGGGTGGGTACTTCTACCACCACCACCACCACCACCAACCCCCTCTTGGGCCGGTCTGGTTACGGGAAGAGGACAAATCTATGTTCGTTTAGAAATAATCATTCCGGTGATTTTTTTTTTTCCTGTCCCTTTCTCCTGGCGCAAGGGGTGTGGGTTTCCTTACTTCCGGTGCTCCGGGCTTTGTAGCCTTTCCTCTTGCAAGAGCTGCGCCCTTGGCTTTCCCGCGGGGGAAGTCGTCTTCGGTTTTTTTTCTGTAAAAGAAAGATTTGTCTGTCCGTCCGCTCTCAGATCTAAAAATCCACTGAGGCTAGAGGGTTGCAAATTGTTATGTTGATCATCCACCCTCCAATGATCAAACATACCAAATGGCAGCCCTCTATCTTCAGTAGTTTTTATTTTATTTAAGATTAAATTTAGCCATAATTGTAATTCTGGCAGCGTTATAGGTACCAGAAGTTTAGGCCACCACCGGACCGTGGCTGAGTGTTTTATGGGCCGTGGCCACCACCGGACAGAAAGCTCAATTTCAATTTTTACTTGATTCCCCTGGAGGACACCTCGATGTTCCTTCGCTTAAAGATCATGATCTCGGAAACGGTGACGGCCTCTTGTAATGGACGATTCCTCGGTCAGGTACAAGTCGAGGCAAGACCTTCATCTCTACAGAACGATGAGCACAGCCCTTTCATATGAACCGGTTTATTTATGAATTTGATGCAGCGTCGTCTGTGCAGAAAGATACTGTGATTTTGGGAAACTCGAACCAATTTGTTTTGGTTTTCTATTGTTGGTATATGATCTTCGAGCTAAAACAAATGTACGTGTATCAAAGGGCTTATTACGGGCTGCTCTATGAGCAAGAGCCCGTGCTGCTGGCATGAGGCCAGCTCAATCAAAAACAACAACATTGAATGAAGCGCTGGATAAAAAGGAGCTACAATCCTGTCGAGGAATTAGAAGTGTTGAAACTTCGACACATTTCTTGCAAAAGGAGAGTCACTTCAGATTAGTTACGCATTAATGTTGCAGCCGAGTAAAAAGAAAGATCATATAGCTTGAAGCTATCAGTAGTTTTATACCAGTCGTGGAAAGGGAGGTCCGCTCTCGTCCAGATTTCTCGCCGTGACCAAACAGCTTACTTAATCGTACAATCTTGCAGGGGTCGTTCTCTTCAACCGGAAAGAGAAAGGAGTTGCAAGATGGCAGCAGTCACAGACCAGTTCGTTCTCGAGCAGAATAGTGACGGGAATTTTCTTTTCGAATATCAACACTTGACTTGGAACATTCTATTTAGAGATTTCCAGTCGTGCTCGCTGCTACATGAACTCGGCGTTTCTTCGTTATAATCTTTATAGTCGATTTTTAGCGTGTTCGAGATTTTTGGGTACTGATTCTCACTGCCATGAATGGATAGATTAAAGAGCAGAATCACACACTTTATGGGGGTCAGGCTTTGCTTTTGGTTATTGGTTGTATGCACAGAGGGCCGATATTTCCAGTATGGCCAATAAAATCATTTACTCTCCTCCCCATCTCCGACGTAATGCCGTCACGTTCAAGAAGGTGACGAGGAGGTGCAAGACGATTTTAAGTATTATGAAATGACGGAGCAAAAAATATACAGAATAGACAATCATGAATCGTAGATTATTGATATGGAAATAAAAAACAAATCGGAATGAATAAGTTGTCGAACTGAGGAACAAAGGCAGTGCGTTGTAAGGTCGTATCACAGCCTCTTTAAAAGTTACGAGCGTCGGTATCCTGAACACACTGCCTGCGGCTGATGGAGCTGACTTTGCCTTTAAGTGGGGCTGTCCCTGGCCGCTTTCTTTTTGCTTTTTTCTTTTATTCATTTATTATTATTATTATTATTATTATTATTATTATTATTATTATTATTATTATTATTATTATTAAAAAATCCTCATGGTAGCACGAGTCTTCAAATAAAGAAACAAACCCACAGTTATGTAAATGTACACATATATTTAAATATAAAACTTTAAGGATAGCTTTCGGGAATCTGTTCGATTCCCCTTATCAATCTGAGATTGATAAGGGGAACCGAACAGATTCCTGAAAGCTATTCTTAAAGTTTAAATTTTAAATATATGTGTACATTTACATAACTGTGGATTTGTTTCTCTATTATTATTATTATTATTTGTGTTAAGTAGCTGATTTTATACCACAAAACGGTGACTGATGGGTATCAGTTATGACATATCTGATCTTGCAAGCAAATAAAGAGCAAAGAAATATTCTCTTCTGGAAATCTGCTTGATTCAGATTTATTGCATTTGTTGCCATGATTATATCATCACTGTTAATGTTGTTGGTGTCGATTCTATTAATATCATGATCACTATGAATCCAAATAATGTGCAGTTGTATCCAATACCATTCTATTAGAGAATATTCAGCGCCTGTGTCAATTCAGAAACCCCAAGACAAGAAGAAAAGCTCATTTAGTCCAACATAGGCCTAATATTTCATAGGCCATTTGTAAATCGCGTCTCATTTGCGTCGAGTTCAGTTCCAAAGCACCGAAGTGACATTATTTCATCGTTTCAGTCATTGCATTTTTAATAAGAGATAAAAGGACAGCCTACTTTAACCTGGGTAGATTTCCCCGTAGAGTTTCGTCTTTTTTTTTCTCTCGCTCAGAAGTGTGGAATTGAAAATGAGTTCTCCAGCATCTCTAAAATGTTATGCCGCCACTCTCATTTTCATTTTAATAATAGGAATAGTATTTATTTGACATCATTGACGTTATTTGACGACTCTTGCAGTCCTCAGAGTCATGAAGCGGTCCCTGACTAATTCAAGATACGAGAATGATTCATTTTCAGCCGAGCGCCCGAATCCTATGGCGTGGACGCGTAGGCTCTCAGCCTGACCTTTTTGGCGGGTGCGGGGTTTTAAAGAGTAGGTAATCACGGAGGGAAAGATTACTTCGTGTGGTAGTGGTGGTGTTCTCTCTCTCTCTCTCTCTCTCTCTCTCTCTCTCTCTCTCTCTCTCTCTCTCACACACACATTTTGTGTACTTCACATTTAATATTGTTTGTACAAATTTTGTACTAAGATATTAGTAAATGCTTTATTCTGGACACACACACACACACAAAGAAAAGAGGAGAGAGAGAGAGAGGGAGAGAGAGAGAGAGAGAGAGAGAGAGAGAGAGAGAGAGAGACCATAATCATACTTCCCTCTTTTTTATTATTATTATTATTATCTTGTGAGATCTCTGTTCTCTCGCGAGAATGCTGAGGAGTATAGGGCGCTGGGCTTCGGTGGGGCTTATTTCGTGAGGGTCTCTCCCTTTTTATTTCTTTTTAGTAGGTTCGGCCGAATGGGGAATGTTAACGAGACTGCTGGACGTTGGATTCTGAGGTCCTCCGCCTTCTTCCCTTCCTGCGAGGGGCTTCTGTCTTGTCGGGAGGAGGGAGGCTTCGTAGATCAAGCAGTTCTAACAGACTGAGAAAGAGGAACTGTTTACATTGGCTGGCAACCTTCGGTCGTCTTTTTCTTCTTCTTCATATTTTTCTTCAGACTCAGGCGTCAGTTCGACCTCTACCTCCTTTCTCTCCACCCCCCTAAAAAAAATCTGGAAGTCCATATTTTCTATTAACCAAAGTCAGTGCTTTGAATAACATCTAACCGGGTGGAAGTGCATATGCCACGTACCTAATTTTTCTTCTTAATATACTCAAAGTAACATTTTCAAGTATTTCATCTTGTATATACCTATATATGCAATGATGTTTATAGAAGAAAAAGGTCCAGTTTTTGGGGAACCCCCCCCCCCCCCCACGTGAAAAAAACTGTGTACGGGCCTGAAACTGATAGCGTATTTGGATCGGTACATTTTTCTCGGGTCTTTTCATTAGACGTCAGTGTTTACCTGAATATGTCTGTTTGCGATCTTTCCCGATTGTTTTTTGGAACAATTTCTCTTTGCGATCTTTCCCGATTGTCTTTTAAAATAATTTCCCTATCGTCGAAATTAGGTAAAGATTGATTTCTTTTTTAATTCGAGCGTCGTCCAGTTACTTTTATGTAACGATAACTTGAAAGAATAATGGAAAGGAATGCCCGAAGGAGAAGAGTGTGGAACAAATGCCACACAGACAAAGCAACGTCCAGATCATTTCTAGATGTTGGGGAAAATCTCAAGGTCCACGTCAGACTCCTTATCCCCTTCACCACTTAACCGCTCATAAGAAAAGCTCAGTCTCGTGCTGGTGCAAGGTCGGTTTACTCAAAACCAGCCCAAGAGCCTCAGTGGCGTGGTCGGTATGGTGTTGGCGTACCACCTCTGTGGCCACGAGTTCGATTCTCGGGCATTGCATTGAGTTGTGAGAAATGTGTATTTCTGGTGATAGAAGTTCTCTCTCGACGTGGTTCGGAAGTCACGTAAAGCCGTTGGTCCCGTTGTTGAATAACCACTGGTTCCATGCAACGTTAAAACACCATACAAACAAACAAACAAACAAGCTATTTACATCATGTTTCATGCATACGTATATGCGTGAATGTATATATGTACTGTATGTGTGGGTGTGTTTATATATATGCATGTTAAAATGATATTAATTGTCTGTAAACCTTAAAAAAAATGGGAAAGAGATTGAAGCTGGAATTATTGCCAATGAGTGCCAGAAACTGAAGATAATTTTGCCCGTTTTTGGAAGTTGTAAGGAACTGGTTAAGCGATTCCAGACAGGTACAGTGACGGTTTCCTGAATCTTAGAAATTCGCAGTATCGCGAGAAACGGCTGTAATGAAACGAAGGTTGTTGACAAAATGCGGCTGAAGACGCGCTTACTAGACGAAAGTAGCGGAGAAAATAGAAGTAAAAGTAAGTCACAGGTAGACCCATGAAGCAGATTCAGGTTAAATAGATGGCTGCCTCTAAATACAGGTCCTCAGAATTGCCCAGTGTGCCCAAAGTGCGAAGTTTTTCATTTAAACGAACATGTTCTGGAGTAACACTGTCGTTTAGTTTCCAATAAAAAATAGTATATATTTTTCTGCTAAAATCTCGTCATGATTTTATCGTTTAACCTGTATCATGTCATATTTCAAAGCTTTGATTGCCTGCTGATGAAGAAAAGTGACCCAGGGAGTTTGCGAGGTAGAACATCACAGTATATCGTCCGAATGCTTTATGAAAAGGATAAACGTCCTCTGGACAAATGGCCCCACTCAAAGAAGGCCTCGCAATGTTCGGCCTTCGAGTTATGACGTTGTAAGAAATGTTACTCGAAAGTAAGGTGGGCATTGTGAATCTCTCTCTCTCTCTCTCTCTCTCTCTCTCTCTCTCTCTCTCTCTCTCTCTCAGGAGCTCTTGTGTGTGCTCAACTTTCTTGAGGTTCCCGCCTCCCCCCACCCTGAGCCATCATTTCCTCCTCCTGTTCCCGTCCCTCGTTGCCTCTGGCTCCTTTCTCCCTCCACCCCCATTATGCCAACTTCGCGTATTATGCATACATAGCTTAGGACTCGCACCAGCAGCAGCAGCAGTAGGGTTCGCAAAACACTTTTGCATTGAATTACAATGCATTATACAGCTCTGCCGGCTTTTGCCAAACAGGTCTCGACACCGGCGTCTGCGTTGCGCCGCTCCAGTATCTCATTGGCCGCCTCTCAAGATCTCGCTGGTTTTCTAAACGGAATCATGACAAATAGCGCGCTCACTTCTTCTCGCCAATTCGTTCGGGAGGAGACTGGTTCGATGGTTTTTTATGCAGTGGATGAATGATTGTATCTTCAAAAGCTCTTATGTCTCCCTCGAGATAAATCTGAAAAGTTCCTCAGCCCCTTGGGAGCTCTGATGAGTTCTTTCGTTGTCACCGCTCGTGTACTGGGTCCATGTGCGTGGTCCGCAGGTTTGGTCTCTCTATGAAATCGAGATGGGTTACCTCCCTTTTGGCTTACTCGGGGAGTAAGCCTAAGAACTACTTTGTTGTTGTTGTTGGGGTGTAGGAAAGGTCTGTAGAAGAGCCTAGAAAGGTCTGAAAAAGGTGTTTCGCGTTGACTTAAAGATGCAGGAATTTTAGGATAGGATATTTATGATATATTTATTGTAATGAAAAGCGCAGAAAATGGAGAAGACTAATAACAAACAGCGACTCCCATATAAAGATGGGAAAACCTGAAGATAAAGAAGATTTATTGTAATGAAAATGAAAAATTAAATAATGTGCATGTTAAACAGTACAGAACAATTATTTCTAATGAAATAGAGCATATTTATTTTAATTTTCATTGGTGAAACAACGCTCTATTTCACCGTAGATTTTAGTACGCACCGCGAGTAGGCAGGAGGTCGGATCACGCCCTGGAGGATCGAGATTTTTGGGGGCTAAATCTTTCCAATGCTGACGCAAGTCTCAACATTAATATGAATGTTCATGAAAGATGAGTATAAAAGGAACATTTCTTGATCGTCTAAAATTCCGAGAAGTCATTTATTTACCAGAAGAGATATTTATATGAATTTTCGTTGCGTCTCAGTATGGCTGCTCTTCTCTGAGGTAACCTTTCTCAGTGAAAGGTCAGTACCGTATATTGAATCAAGATGTCTGGATGTCGTCCCAAGTGCTGTCTATCCTACAGGAACTAATTCCAGATTTCAGATGGACATGACCATGACATTGATGCTGATACGGTAAAAAAAAATCAATTCTGATCACATTCAGCATGAAATAGTTATCAGAGTGTCAGCTGAAATGCGGAACACTTTCCTTGGATTGATTCTAACCACATTCATCCCGCCTATCTCCCAGCTCTTACTTGTGGCTCCTGAAAGGGAGAATAATGCATAGTGGTGCCGTGTATCTGAGACAACCCTTTTCAGTCCAGTGTAAGTTTGCATCTTCCGCTGTGTCGCACTCCTAAACAAGCTAGTACTCTTGAATGTGACAAAAACAGTTGCCTTAAATATACGCTTCCAAACTAGAAAAGCACTTATAAAGGCAAGTTAACGTTCACACTGAACTGGCAAGGCAAGGGCGGATAAGAAACACTGGCACTCGGAACAAAAGTAGGAAGTAGTTTTTAGCGAAAGAATACGAATGTACGTAACTGACAAGAACATTTATGGCGCTGGATTCAACTGTGAGATGAATGAAAGAAGAATGAGTGTTCCCCAGCAGGTCCTTGTGAATGATGTTGCAACTCAGGTAAACTCAGGCATACTAAAAGTTTGTGCCCTCAAGTCCTGTCTACGTAATCTACCCGGAGGAACGTTAGATGGCAGTACCGGGATGGGTACGACGACGTGTCCTTGCAGGGAGGAAACAACAAAGATATTGGGGGGTTTTGGGTGTCTACATGATATACTGATTATTGCACAGGTCTCAACCTGGTTGTATTATGTAACTCTAAATGGTAGGTAAAATGACAAACCTTTGGTCTTAAGTCATTGAACGATCTACAAAAACAGCAAATGGTTTTTAACTAAGTTAAAAACCATTGGGGACAAATCACTTTTTTGTCAGAAGTTTATAAAGGAACAATCCTTAATTGAAGTTTATTCACTATTGAGTAGTGATGCTGTTGTAGCTACGAAGTTGCGTCAAGAGGCAAAGATGTAACGCAAAGAAGTAAATTCTAAAAATCTTATGAAGAAGCGGAGGATGCTCAAGAAACTTTCTTTCAGTAGTAAAGTGACTGTTTTCAGTCAATCTGAGAATGTGCAACATTTCCACTTAACTATCAGTCCTCTTGTGTAAAAGACAAAGAATGTAGCTCACGCCAGGATGGCGGCTTGCTTTTCTACAGACTATTCGTCTCATGTCAAAACAGCAGAGTTTGTATTCCATAAATAAGAGATAATAATAGAATTGTCTGAAGTCAGTTGCAAGGTCTAAATAGGGAAAATTCTGGAAGAAGAAGACGGTGTGGGCAAAGCTCCATAAAAGTGGCAGAGCCCCTCCAATTGGAGAGTAGTGAAACAGAGGTGGTCCAGTTTTACTATTGAAGAAGTTACAAGATAACGACGAAAATAGAGGCATTGTAAGAAAAGGAAAATGCCACCACCAACCAGGTTGCAAAACTTTGTGCAGTGGCTTTTCTCAGCCATGAAGAGACCTGCACATAGATTTCCCCACATGCCAGGCACTTAGCCACCAAGTGACGCACGCCCCTAATTGTGAAAGTCATTAAAAACGAAATTATAGTCACAACTGCCGTGCCTATTCTGGTGCAACCTGGAATTTACAAGGAATCCCCCTTGTCCATGCTCTCGGTGCGTGTCAGGCACATTTGCAAAAGTCAGTTAAAGTCTGTCTGAGGTGGTAGTACTAAAGATAACCTTAGTTTTCATGAGTTATAGGTCTACTGCCATTTCAGCTGGTGGTAAGGCAAGACTTCGACTGTGTGCCCTAAAGAAGAGACCTCGACTCAATGTAACCAACTTGAGAAGCGTTCAAAGAATTTGTGCAGACGGTCATTGCTGTGACAGCCAGAAACGCTTGAGCTCACATGGCGAGGAAAGGATCAGACATGGTAAGACAAGGAACATCTTCCGACTGCTCAGTAGCCATCACAAAATGTACTGGGTAGTGAAAGTGTTGCATCTACACACTCACCTGCACAGGTCTTTGTAGTAGCCCTTGTTGGGCCTAGTTCTACCAAAGAAGCCTGACACTACAACACCTCACTTGGATGTCATAACTGGATGTCAAGTTCAGTTCCGCAACACAATTCGTGTCTCAGTTTATTGTCCGGCATTCTTGAAGGGTTTAAGGAGCACCATATGTTATTTACCGTAGCAAAACTGTTGTTAGCATTTAAAAATACATTCACGCTTTTTTAACCGGCCACTGCAATCGACTTGCACGCTAAAATATTGACTGTTATAAAGTCAGATAGCAACCACCTTAAAAATGCTCGCTGTGACTACGACATTTTCTTTGTTGAACGATGCTCGAGTATTCACGACAGTTTTCCAGCCGGTACCACCGTCTGAAGATAATACTTACTCGCCTCTTCAGTGATATGGCTTCAACCGACTCTTGGCATTATTATAATGAATCAGTCTTTTACCATAAATTTATTATATGCAACATTCTGTTTAAAAATGACTTCATTCATCTTTTGTCTCCTGTATTTTAATTCTAAAATTTAGCTCTCAAATAGTTTCGGAGGAACTACGTGAAACTTTTACTGATTTAACACAAGAATTTTTCAAAACAATCTCTTCCTGACGATAACAGACATTTTAGGAGGGGGTTCCATGGGGCCAAAGACGCTAAATATCGCAGAATAACTGGAAACGATTTACAATGACAGTGGCATAGAAACGAGTTTCCATCGTCTGAAGATTTGCCACTCCCCACTTGACATCGAAAGAAGAAGTAGAAGGAGGGAAAAGGACCAGAGCCAGACCTTGGAGGACAGTTGGGAGCATCTGCTGAGTTAAAGTAATTGCTGCCATTGCCGGGAAGTATTTCATGACAAACTTTTCCGTGGAGCGGCCACCAGAATCGTCATATTGCGACATCACACCCCCTCCTGCTCTGGGTACGGATGGATGGATTTACACACGCACACGCACACACACACACACACACATTGAGAGAGAGAGAGAGAGAGAGAGAGAGAGAGAGAGAGAGAGAGAGAGAGAGAGAGAGAGAGAGAGAGAGAGAGAGAGAGTGGGTTTCTTTGGTGCAGTAAACGCTTTGCATCATGATAGCAATATATTTCCCGTAGGAATGATATACAGAAAAGTATTTCAGACTGACAATAGTGACTGTGGCAGCCGACCAGAGAACAGAGGGAGATTTGAAGTCGAGTGTCGAACGTATGAGAGAGAGAGAGAGAGAGAGAGAGAGAGAGAGAGAGAGAGAGAGAGAGCAGCTGAGGAGGCGCGATGGAAGGGGGAGATAGCGCAACTTGAGAGAGAAGTAGGAGGGAAGAATTGTTCTGGAGAGTCTAGTTAGTCCTAAAGAGAACAGACGAGAGAAAGAAAAATTGAGAGCAGACTTAAAAGGCTTATTTGACATTGATCAGCGTGATATGTGCAGGAGTATTTCGAAGGGGAGCTGAAATGACTTAATAATTTGTGATTGCTGAATAGCTGTCTCGCTTACGACCGGATTGTACTGCTCTCTCTCTCTCTCTCTCTCTCTCTCTCTCTCTCTCTCTCTCCAATACTTTTTTCGATGTGCAATAACGGGCCGTTTGAGTTTTTAACATTAAAAATTTCCTATTTTAATTATTTAAGAAGAGAGCAGGATTTCGCAAGGTTAGTTGGTACTAAAGTAGAACCAGACAGCGATAGGAACCTTAGTTACTTATCATCTAACAGCCGTTCACAGACGCACTCACGAGAATTTCTTAAGAGCGCAAATACAGATATTGAGCCATTCCCCCCCAAATTGCACATTCCTTCCTACTTGCGAGGTATCAAGGTCTCCAAGTTCTCGTGCGCACCTTGCAGTATATACATATTTTTTGCTATACTCTGTTTTTTTCCATCTGTCCATCTTCCTGTGGTGTTTGTGCATGGTAACACTGCGTCCCGGGCTTTAAATAATATCCTATTTCGAATATTAACGGTGTAATTCGCATACACTAAATTATTAAAACACTTTTCAGTTGTAAATGTACACCAAGATGTCTTTTTATTTACCTAAAACTTACACATAGCGTAACTATTTAAAAAGCCCTGGACGCAGTGTTACCATGCGCGACCACCACAGGCGGATGGACAGATGGAAAAAAACAGAGTATAGTTAAACACCTCTTCTTAGTAACTGTGATAGTCGTCGCAATCTTAAAACGTTAAAATGAAGCTTGCGGACTCGTGCTTCCGGCTGTGAGCGTCATCACGAGAACAGACTTGAATGAAATTTTACCTACGAAGATCAGGTTACCACTTGAGCGATCACGTGACGTGGTCATCGAGCTTTCCTTTGAAAGGAAGTGTCCCCTTATGTCGGTTGAATCACCGCCCTTTTGAACCAGGTGCCGTTGTCTTTATTTTCCTCTCTACATTGTTAGCATTTTTGTCTACCGCAACTTGCTGCTATTTTTGAAAGGAAATAAGATATAACTTTTGTAGTAGCAAGTTTGGCTATCTGGGAACTTCATAAAAGTAAACTTCATCAGTCGGCCTCCTACGTAGTATATAGGCCTTTCTCCCTCACTGCTGTGGAACTGTTACGATGTGATGCTGGCGAATTGCTTTTCTTCCAAATGTACTTGATAGGACTGCAGTGTTGAAACTTCATTCCCTCCCACTTTTATGTCTCTTGGTCTGTTTTAGTTTGTTCGTGTGTGCGTCGACTGACGGAATGTCATTGGATTTTTTTTTCTTTTTTATGAAACCAGATTTTGACGAGCGCTGCTGCTTCGTGAATTGAAGCTGTCGATTTAGTTCTTCGTATACCTTACCTTTATAGTGAATGATTATATATATATATATATATAATAGTATATATATATATATATTATATATATATATCCATATATATGAATAATTAATCACATCGAACCATGCCGTGATCCATTATATATCAATTAAGCTACAAATGTCCTTTAATATACTAAATTCACTTTACCTAACCCAAATGATATATTTTCATATATGTACCGAAGGGGAATTTTTTAATTGATAATAATTTCGTCCCCATGGGATCGAACCACCGTCCAAGTGGACGGGGACGAAATCAGGACAGTCAGTGACGCTATCCAATCAGCCAACAGAGACGCTATAAGTTCATATCGATTCTGACCTTACAAATCACCCTCGATCTGGATGCTTTCGTAATTAGAAATTGATATGAAACCCCGTCTACCATGTTGGCCAATTCGAGCGTTTGACCATCACGTAGCCTTTTGTTATGAATAATTATCACATCGAACCGTGATCCATTTATATATCAATTCAAGCTACAAATGTCCTTTAATATCTAAATTCAACTTTACCTCCCCAAATGATATATTTTCATATATGTACGAAGGGGAATTTTTAATTGATAATAATTTCGTCCCCCCATGGGATCGAACCACCGTCCAAGTGGACGGGGACGAAATCAGGACAGTCAGTGACGCTATCCAATCAGCCAACAGAGACGCTATAAGTTCATATCGATTCTGACCTTACAAATCACCCTCGATCTGGATCTTTCGTAATTAGAATCGATATGAAACCCCGTCTGTACCATGTTGGCCAATTTCGAGCGTTTTGACATCACGTAGGCCTTTTGTTATGAAAATAATTATCACAAATCGAAACCGTTGATCCATTTTATCATATCAAATTCCAAAGCTACAAAATGTCCTTTAATTTAATTCTAAATTCACTTTTACCTCCTCACCCAAATGAATATATTTACATATTGTACCGGAAGGGGAATTTTTTAATTGATAATAATTTCGTCCCCCCATTGGGATCGAACCAACCATCCAAGTAGGACGGGGACGAAAATCAGGACAGTCCAGTGACGCTGATCCAATCAGCCAACAGAGACCGCTATAAGTTCATATCGAATTCTGGAACCTTTACAACAAATCAACTCCCCTCGATCTGGATGCCTTTCGTAATTAGAATCGATATGAAACTCCTCCCCGTCTACCATGTTGGCCAATTCGAAAGCGTTTGAGGACATTCAAACTAGCCCTTTTGTTTATGATAAATAATTATCACATCGAAAAACCGTGATCCATTTATATTAATCAATTTCCAAGCCTATACACACAACAAATGTCCTTTAATATCTAAATTCACTTTACCTCCCAAGATGATAATATCTTTTCATATATGGTTACCGAAGGGGGGGGGAAAATTTTTGTTTTGTTTTTTGTTTTTTTTTTTGTTTTTCAAATTTGGGGATCAAATAATTTCGTCCCCCCATGGGATCGAACCACCGTCCAAGTGGACGGGGAACGAAAATCAGGAACAGATCCAGTTGACGCCTAATCCAACTTCAGCCAACAGAGACGCTATAAGTTCATATCGATTATCGACCTTTTACAATCATCCCTCGATCTAGGATGCTTCGTAATTACGAATCGATATGAAATCCCCCGTCTAACCCATGTTGGCCAATTCGAGCGTTTGACAAATCAACGTTAGCCTTTTGTTATGAATAAATTATCACATCGAATCCGTGATCCATTTATATAATTCAATTCCAAGCTACAAATGTCCTTTAATATCTACAAATTTCCACTTTAACCCTCCCAAATGATATATTTTCATATATGTACCGAAGGGGAATTTTTTTAATTGATAATAATTTCGTCCCCCCATGGGATCGAACCACCGTCCACGTGGACGGGGTACGAAATCAGGAACAGTCAGTGACGCTATCAATCAGCCAACAGAGACGCTATATAAGTTCATATCGATTCTGACCTTACAAATCACCCTCGACCTGGATGCTTTTCGTAATTAGAATCGATATGAAACCCCCATGGGGGGACGAAATTATTATCAATTAAAAAATTCCCCTTCGGTACATATATGAAAATATATCATTTGGGAGGTAAAGTGAATTTAGATATTAAAGGACATTTGTAGCTTGAATTGATATATAAATGGATCACGGTTCGATGTGATAATTATTCATAACAAAAGGCTACGTGATGTCAAACGCTCGAATTGGCCAACATGGTAGACGGGGTTTCATATCGATTCTAATTACGAAAGCATCCAGATCGAGGGTGATTTGTAAGGTCAGAATCGATATGAACTTATAGCGTCTCTGTTGGCTGATTGGATAGCGTCACTGACTGTCCTGATTTCGTCCCCGTCCACTTGGACGGTGGTTCGATCCCATGGGGGGACGAAATTATTATCAATTAAAAAATTCCCCTTCGTACATATATGAAAATATATCATTTGGGAGTAAAGTGAATTTAGATATTAAAGGACATTTGTAGCTTGAATTGATATATAAATGGATCACGGTTCGATGTGATAATTATTCATAACAAAAGGCCTCGTGGTGTCAAACGCTCGAATTGGCCAACATGGTAGACGGGGTTTCATATCGATTCTAATTACGAAAGCATCCAGATCGAGGGTGATTTGTAAGGTCAGAATCGATATGAACTTATAGCGTCTCTGTTGGCTGATTGGATAGCGTCACTGACTGTCCTGATTTCGTCCCCGTCCACTTGGACGGTGGTTCGATCCCATGGGGGGACGAAATTATTATCAATTAAAAAATTCCCTTCGGTACATATATGAAAATATATCATTTGGGAGGTAAAGTGAATTTAGATATTAAAGGACATTTGTAGCTTGAATTGATATATAAATGGATCACGGTTCGATGTGATAATTATTCATAACAAAAGGCTACGTGATGTCAAAACGCTCGAATTGGCCAACATGGTAGACGGGGTTTCATATCGATTCTAATTACGAAAGCATCCAGATCGAGGGTGATTTGTAAGGTCAGAATCGATATGAACTTATAGCGTCTCTGTTGGCTGATTGGATAGCGTCACTGACTGTCCTGATTTCGTCCCCGTCCACTTGGACGGTGGTTCGATCCCATGGGGGGACGAAATTATTATCAATTAAAAAATTCCCCTTCGGTACTATATGAAAATATATCATTTGGGAGGTAAAGTGAATTTAGATATTAAAGGACATTTGTAGCTTGAATTGATATATATATATATATATATATATATATATAATTATATATATATATATATATATATATATATATATATACTATTATATATATATATATATATATATTTATATTTATCTATATATATTAATATATATATATATATATATTTATATAATCTATTATATATATATATAAATATATATATATATTTATATCTATATATATATATATAAAAGATATATATATATATATATATATATATATATATATATATATATATATATTATTATATATATATTATATAATATAATATATCTTGTTTAGCAAATATTGGATTATATTTTTTTATAAACATTTACAAAGCTTTAAGCTTCCGTCCATCCTTCTGTGGACTTGATCACTAGACCCAAGTCCACAAAAGGATGGACGAAAGCTTTTTAAGCTTTGTAAACACTAATGCAAATATATTTCGTCTAGTTAAACTAAACAAGAATATTACTGTGGAATCTTATATTGACATATATTATGCACCACATTAGATGGCATGCATGTTGTTCATGTGTATGTGTTAGTGGAACAAATGCACCGACTCTGAAGAAGAGACTGGGAAGCATGGCATGGCGGAAGACGAGACCTTTAAGGCGCAAGCAAGCGGACTTATCAGAAGAAGTGGATGTCAAAAGCAGGTGCCCAGTTGGTCCCACCCACAAAGAAGGCCAACAGCAGCTATTTGCAGGAGCATCCTGAAAGCAAAATGGAAGTTGCAACAGACCCATCGAAGAGCGACCGCAAAATTTAACATCTGATAATGTGGTCCTTAATAGTTATGTCTCGAAGATCTACACACACACACACTTTAGACCAGAGGCCAGGCGCTAGTGTCAGTGTCTAATTCCATGTCTTCTAGCAACACTCATGGTACTTGTTAACGATCGTATTTGAGATATCACGCAACTTTATAGTCGCTTGTCAAAGGGTTTGCAAGTTTTTTTCCAGGAGGATCTCAAAAATAGTTGTATTCTTGTTTTTGCTCGAGATCAACTGGACACCTGCTTTTAACATCCGTTTGTTTGCTCCTGTGAAGTCTTACCTTATGCTTCATATTATTATTATTATTATTATTATTATTATTATTATTATTATTATTATTATTTTATTATTATTATTATTATTCAGATGAAACCTATTCATAAGGAACAAGACCAGCCAAAGGGGCCACTGACTTGAAATTCAGGCTTCCAAAGAATATTATGGTGTTTTGCGTTAGGAAGAAGTAAGAGGAAAGAAAAGGAAATGCAGAAAGAAGAGATCACTTATTTTTAAAAAATAATAAATATATAAATATATAAAAATGTGTTAAAATGCAAGAAGAATAGTCTTAGGGGAATAATGCATTGCATGTTAAAAGCAGGCGTCCTTTTGATCCCAAGTATAAACAAGAATACAGCTTTTTTTAGGATCCCCCTGGAAAATCAACTTGCAAACAAGCGACTATAAAGTTGCATGGTATCTAAAATGAGGTCAGCAACTATCTTGAATGTTGCCAAAGACTTGGAGTTGAAAATGGACACTAGCGCTTGAACTAAATTTTATATATTTCAGTCATTATGTCAGACAGCAACTCAGTGGCGTGATCGGTTTGGTCTTGGCCTGCCACCTCTGTGGCCGCGAGTTCGATTCTCGGGCATTCCACTGGGGGGGGGGGGGTTTTAGATATGTGTATTTCTGGTGTGATAGAAGTTCACTCTAGACGTGGGTCGGAAGTCACGTAAAGCCGTTGGTCCCGTTGCTGAATAACCAGTGGTTCCATGCAACGTGAAAACACCATACAAACAAACAAACAATTATTTGAAGACATCAAAATTGTGTGTGCGTGTTCTTGTCTCACCTTGTGCCTCGCTCTTCAGTCCCGTGGAGTCATCTATATATTCTCTTTACCACCACAAAACTATAGATATATGACGCAAGAAATCTAAGGGGGTCTTGCAGCGCGTTTCATTACGTCTGTTGTGGCGTCTCTATAAATGTCAGTTTTGGAATAATATTCAGTTATAAGATTAAAGTATCTGAGGCACACAGGGGTGGCAGTGCCATCCCACGAACCGACCAAAGGTCATCTTTTAGGAAAAGCCCTTAAGTATAACCAACCAGCATTTCGAATTTTGGCATTCCAAATTTATGAATTCTGGCTACGTAGGACATTCAACAAGCGATCACTTTAATACGTATTCTTCGGAAATATTGCACAATTATAGAAAGAAGTAGGTTCTGGAAAGTGCCAAATTTGTGTACGGAATTTTTGCAATTTCTACAAATTTTCTAATTGCCCAAATTGCATTGTAGGCTTTAATGGCTTCAATTGTTCTGCCATTTTCTTTTCTTCTTCTTCTTTTTATTGTAAAGGTAATAGTTAACTCAGAACCAAATTATCTACATTTACTTTTTAGCCTTCATTCGAAACCAGAATATTAATTCAAACAGTGTTGGATAATCAGTGAATGATTAGCGATTATGGGATTGTTATGACCTCACAATATTTCATAAAAGTTAGAAAAACACCTCTGACGATAATTAACCCTTATTGACATCAGAAGAGCATTGCCACCCGGAAACTGGATTTAGATTTCAGTAGAGAGATCTCTGGATGAGCTTTTTCTGATCATTTCCGCCATGTGCACCTGCATCTTGAAACCACCTCACGTACTGAGTGAAAACAGGTTCTGATCCACTAATTCGCTTTTTAACTTTGGAACGATTCACATTACACACGATTTACCCATCATCTGCTAGGTATTTAGAAGTATAAATAATCATGAGATATGACCTTAGCTCTAAAAATTAAAAAATAACGTCTAATTTGTGACATAAATGGAAGCTTAGAATATTGAATGTTTGAGTTATGTTAAATGTGTGTGTGGGAGAGCTTTGCATTCAGTACTTTAGTCAGTCGAAGAAGGATGGCTCAAAAGAGTTGGTGGAATTATGTTCTTTGATGCGGTGGTTTTGCATCGAGATGGATACGTACGAACTAACACATTACTAAAGCACATGTTTCTGCAACCACACTGAGCTGGTTGTTGCTTCACTTTCTTCTTCTTCTTCCCAGCTTTATCCCTATTCGGGGTCGACGTTTTTAATGTTTCACTTTAAAGGCTATTTATGCAAAGACACTCTGTGTGCTACTTGCCATTCAGTAGTTTCCAGTCACCTGGAAAGATTTATTCCTCAAAAATTGATAATGCTTCTTAAATATGAAGTGCTTTGTATTATCTGAGCCAGGATTATATTCCAAAGAAGGCTCATGAGTAGTGTTTCGAACTCCCTAGCACACACTACGCCACTCGCCTCTCATGCTAACAGGAGATATGAACAAAGCCGCTTTTGCTACATAAATGTAGACATTCCTTGCTGGTTCTCTTCCAAAAAGTTGGTATGGAATTGGCCAGTTTTATCCCTCTTGCAAGTATTTCCAGTAATCTGGACTGTCGCATAGATATTTTTCAGCTTCAAACTGAGCGTGATGACAGGTTTAATACTGTGTATCAGTAAGTTTGAAGTGAATATTGCAGTTCTCTTTGTAAACTGAAAGCTGTTTTCCCGCATTTTGAAGTACCGAAACATAACTTTGTTCACGGGTGTTTTCGCTTTGTCTTTTAATTACATCTCCGATGTTTTGTGTGTCTGCGGAAAACAAATGTAGTCGTATTTGAGTTTGGTTACATTGATTTTTTTTTATTTGATTGATATAGATTTTTGGCATTATGCCAAGTACTGGGGCAACTAAGGCCAGTCAGCGCTGTAATGGAAATTGACAGTAAAAGGTTTGAAAGGTGTAACAGGAGGAAAACCTCAAAGCAGTTGCACTATGCATCAATTGTTATGAGAGGATGGAAAGTAAGATGAAGAAAGGGAATATGAACGGAGGTACAGTAAAAGGAACGAAAGTGGTTGTAGCTAGGGGCCGAAGGCACGCTGCAAAGAACCTTAAGTAATGCCTACATTGCACCACATGAGGTGCACTGCCGGCATTACTGTCATATGGGGTTACATTGATTAAAGGTGATCTGCTTGATTGCTGTATGGAAACATTTTAGCAGATGATGCCTATTTCCATGTACGTATTTAGTGTCCTCTTAATAACGTTTAAATTATTTCGTTTCATTAAAGTTATGCATAAAAAATGGGAAAGAAACTGAAGCAAGAGGTCACAACATTTTTGCCTACTTTGAACTTCCGCAAAATGTTCACCTTCCAAGGCCAGTTTCCTATTGAATGCAATGAATGGGGTGTAACAATGGGGTATTGGACGAAGCAGCTGACAGACAGATAGACAGACAGAGAGTGGGTGAGGTCGTTATGTATTGAATAGTCCCAGGAATAATTAAGCAGTGACTGTTGCTAACTCTTTTTCCTTTGAAGGTAACCTTTATTTCATTAGAGGAAACAGTTACTGGCTATTAATCGACAGAGGCTTTGTGTAGAATGATTTTCTGCAAGAAAAAAAAAATATTGTATATATATTAACAGGGGGTTTATTATGACAGTCAGTGATTGAAGGTGCTAGAATGATGTCTGTCTATGTAGAGTATTGTACCATTCAAAACATATTTTTGCATTAAAAGCACACACACTTAATTGTTCTAGAATATTTCCTTTCACATCTTTGTACTTCTTGATTAAGACATTCAATCCGTGAACTTTCTCGATGCTCTGTGATGATCATGAACTTGATACTGTATACTAAGTAATGCCCCTCAATATTTTCTCATCCTTTCAGACTGCAGCTACATGTGTCACGAACAGTGTCAAGATCTGGTGACCTTAGATTGCAAGACTGATCTGACCCCTGACTCGCACACCAGCGAAGAGGACTTGTACGAAGACACTGACCAGGGAACTCTAGTCAAACACGAACATCTCTCCAACCAGAATCTAAGCATTACCGTGACGTCACAAGAGGAGGAGGAGGAGGAGGAAGAGGAGACAGCAGAGGAGGACTCTTACGAGGAGCAGGAAGAGAAACATGAGGAAGAACAACAGGAAAAGGAACTGCTTGAGGAACCTTACAAGAAACATGAGGTAAAGTCTCTCTCTCTCTCTCTCTCTCTCTCTATATAATATATATATATATATATATATATATATATATATATATATATATATATATATATATAGTATTATATAAATATATGTACTATATATATATATATATATATATATATATATATATATATATATACAATATATATATATAATATATATATATATATATGATATATGTATATATATATAGCTTAAAAAATATAGATGCACGTGATTCATAAGCGAATCCAGGAAATGACATCAGAAATCACGCTTTCGTCTTTATTAAGGACATCTCAAGGAGCTCCTTGACGAGTCTTATAAAGACGAAAGCGCTTGGATTTCTCTGTATTTCCCTGGTATTCGCTTATATATATATATATATATATATATATATATATATATATATAATATATATATATATATAACACACACACACACACAAATATATATATATATATATATATATATATATATATATATATATATATATATATATACACACACACACACATATATATATTATATATATATATATATATATATATATATATACATGCATATACTATAACTATAAAAACATATTCCATGTACACAAGATGAAGTAAAATTCAAAAAGTACTTGCGGGGCCCTCTTGGATGATTTGGTCCACCATGTGATAACTATTTCAGTAAGAGCAAAATATTTACATTATTTTTATCAGACTTTGGAGTCATTCATCAAGTAACGAAATCTACTAATCTGAGGTTCATTAAATTGAGGTGCCACTTTTCCAGTGCAGTATTAACAAAACTTGCTGATAAAGAATTTTCATGGTGAACCGAGTTTTATTATTAAAGTGCTGGATAAAACAGTAAAATTGAAATATGAGACTAAGAATTGGATGAAATAGTATAACTTATATGGGAAAGCAAAACCTTAAGTAGGATAGTTTAGTTGTATTTTTGGAAAATCGTAAGCAGAACACCCAGCCAGAAGTGTAGATTGTTTGTTTGTATGGTGTTTTTACATTGCATGGAACCAGTGGTTATTCAGCAATGGGAACAACAGCTTTATGTGACTTCCGAACCACATCGAGAGTGAACTTCTATCACCAGAAGTACATATCTCTGACCCCTCAATGGAATGCCCGAGAATTGAACTCGCGGCAACCAAAGTGGCAGGCCAAGACCAAACCGACCACGCCACTGAGGCACCTTGGGAGTGTAGAAATAAATTATATTTCAGTAAAATTATAGGGCTGGTTATAAATTGAGCTTGTAAGGTTCATGGCATAAATACCCATTACGTATATACATTGGCAATGAATATACCTTCCTTTTCTTATTTTTTTCAGGAAGTTTCCACCTTAAGGAAGAGTGTTAACCGATTGCAGTCACACCTGGTAGATAATGAAACCTTGGAAGCATGGGTAGAGAAGTATAATGCCACAACTCAGGGATTACAAATAGCTAAGGTAAGATTATTCTTTTCATCATGAGTACTATTAACACATATAATTTAAATCTGGAAGTTTGAATTATGTTGTATATTCTAATTGTAGTGAATTGTTTAGCATTTTTAATTTTTAGGCATGGAAATTGATACCAAATGATAAAGTGATTGGTATTATGTATAGTACAGTAATTGAACCAAAGTGTTGGGACATTTCTAGAGGAATGGATGAAAAGTAAGTGAAAAGGGCAGCACAGGTGTTAGCAGGTGCAACTGCAGGTTAGTGGGGAGGTGGCAGCAGCTTTCTTGTGCCTCCAGATTCCAAAGAGCTAAAGTCAGCAGCCTAAATTCAATAGAGGTCCTGTAGACTTTTGCTTCCCTATCAGTATTGGTGATTATAATATAAATATTTACCCAACTCTTACGTGTTGTTGGCAGCGTTAGCACAAAATACTGCCTGCAGAGGCTATCACTTTCATTGTGCCTTTCACATTCCTCTATAGCTGGTGCAGAAGGTTCATTACTCTGACCATTCACGGTTCAGCTCTAGCTGGACTGATTCTACCTTTTGTTGTGAGAGCCATGAAATATGTGAAACTACCTTATAATGACTGTATGATGAAAAAAATTTTATTTGTTGTAGAAAAGGTAAGCAGACATAACTGCTGTGGCCATTTTATTTAAAAACCAGAGCTATTTTGTTATATTTTTCATTTCTTTTTATATTCTTAGAAATTCAAATTACTTTACCTTATTCATAAGGTCATGTTTATTTTAGTGTTATATTCTTATCATACCTTGATTCTGGGCAAAACTGCAAAATTATAGAAATCCATTCTCCAATCTACATCTGTTCATTAAATTTAACAGAAAGGTATTTTTTTGTGACATAGTGTGGAAGTTAATGATAAGAGTTATGAGGAGCTGAAACTTTCGTACATGCCCCGATTGATTATCGTGTGGAGACAGATGTAAGACTTGTAGTCTCTGTGCCTTTAGAAAGATGGTAAGGGCCCTATACACTCTTTTGGAGGCCTTTGTATAATTTCTACCTCAAAATAATTTTTTCAGGACAGGGCTATTTAGACCCAGGACTCATAGCTCATTTGTGTTGATCATTGTTGTATCAAATCTTAGGCAACTCTCAGCAGTGTTTATTAAATGTAAAGCCACTCATATGGCAAAAGGGTTGGCAGTGCATATAAGAAGTGAATACTTATAAATCCTGTTATGAATAGGGGTGCCCAGAGATTCAGGTTATAAAAGTTTCGGCAGGCATAAAAATCTGTGTTCCATCTATCACAATCTAGAGCTTGTAATACAGGAAGCTAATAGAAAGAGAAAGACTTTTCAATGTTTGTTGGAATTTCTTTGCCACCTGTATGGAGAGCTTGAATTCTGCTTCTCCTACAGAATCTCCTACTAAATAACATGACGTAAGGGCTTTTAACATGCTTATACTTCAGTTATATATGAAATTTAGCTAGTTAAGCCAAGCACTAGAGCATTTTCGGCCATTCAGTGCTTAACACAGTAAAAGTTGGAAGCTGGACAGCAAGATAAAAAGACCCAGAAAATAAATTAGATGAAGATGAAGTACAAGGACCTAAAGGTGGAACTGAGAGAAAACTTAACAGTTGCAGATAGAAGTAACAGAGGTGTTGGGCATAAAAATTGAAGAAAGAAAGCAGAAATGAGGAGGTAAAGAGAGAAGCTAAAAATTAAGTGCAGATATGGCCCAAAGTATGCCTATAGTGCAAGTCTGGTTGTGAGCAACTCATAACTGAAGCCAAGGAAAGTCTGACATTTGCTTGGACTTCATATTCACCTGTTTCTCAATTGTTATATAGCCACAAGGTTAATCCTCTAATTGGAACCCTTGCTGTGCTTAGATTCCTTAGAAGTATAGTATTGGAATTGGAATATAAAGCAATTAAAATTGAACTGGTTGTGCTGATGTGTCATACTCCTGTATCGTATTATATATAATACTGGAATGGCATTTTGAGCAATCTTTCCAATTAAATTAGTTACTGTTATATAAGGAATAAGCTTGTTCTTATTTTAAATAAAAGTTTTTTAACATTCCATGAATGGCAGGGAGATTCCTTCCTGGTGTTTGAACTATTGTATCAAAGACAAATTTTGGTTCAGTGATGATTGTAGGCAAGTTCTTATAGAGAAACAGGCAATTATCATATATGTAAAAAGACTAGATTCATTGGACAGGGTGTAATTATGCTCAACTAAGCTACATGGCTCAGAGTTTATGCTGTATTTGAAAATGAATACTTAGTGTTATTAGAAGGAAACTGTTTTAAGTACATCTTGGCAACAAGTGATAAGCTACTCTCAGATCAATGCTGTTTGGATACTGTCTCCTTTACTTAGCCAGATGGCTGTGTCACTCAGTGACCAAAGGAAAAGACAGTACTTGTGACTTAAATTTTTAAAAGTAAATAGAGTGATAAGAAAATAAGTACAGGCAGTCCCCGGGTTACGACGGTGTCGGCTTACGACATTCCGAGGTTATGACGCTTGTCAGTAGACGTTATTTCCAGGGTTACGACACATGTTCCAGGGTTACGACGCATGTTCCAGGGTTACGACGCATGTTCCAGGGTTACGGCGCATGTTCCAGGGTTACGACACCTACAACGCTCATCTGGGAGATGAAATATGACACCAAAAATGCAAAATAATCAATATTTGAAGGGTTTTTTTATGAAAAATGCCATAAGAATGCAGTTTACATAGTTTTCAATGCACCCAAAGCATTAAAAGTAAGGTTTTCTTAGGATTTTTGACGATGTTCCGCCTTACGACGATTTTCGGTTTACGACGCCTCTCAAGAACGGAACCCCCGTCGTAACCCGGGGACCGCCTGTATATTTCTTGTAGCTAAACTGACTTGTTTAGCTTTTCAGTTCCATAAGTTGGGAAGTTTTAACTTGACCTTAATGTGCTTGGAGGTGTAGGCCTAAATGTAATTTTAGGCCTAATTGAAGACTGTTGATTACATAGCTCCCATTTTTCTACTTGTTGGAGAATGATTACTCCATTACCAGAAAGTGGAACTGGTAGCTTAATGCCCTGACGATTAGCATTATTACCCAGTTTATATAACTCCAGGATTATCTAAGGTTTTTGAACATCTGTTGGCAAGACATTGAATGCATATGTTGAAATTAATCACCTGTTCTATAGTTTTGTTTGGCAAGGTGCTTGTGATGTCCCCTTTTTTTTTTCTCAGCATTGTACAGGAAGTTCTAAATTTTGGTTATCTGGATTGTTTATTTGTCTTGATTTTCACATAGATGGGAGTTAGGGAGGCATTTTTTGTATTATGATTGAATTTTTAACCTATAAATTGCAAAGAGTAAGTACTGCATGTTACTGTAGTGAATCCATGAATGTAGTTTACTGTTTGGTGCTCCTACATTTTGTAACCACTGTAGTTCACACAAAACATGATTTTTTTTTGGATGTGGGGTTCATACTACAATGGTATATAAAAAAACAGCAGAATTAATCTCATATGTTACAAAAATATTGGTTGGATATGCTGGGTTCCAAAGGATAAGTAGTAGTATATGGCAAAATACTGCGCTGAAAGCATTGTACAGTGTATAGTACGTATAATACAGTGGCACTGTGCATAGTTTTACATGGCAGAGTTATAACTGCTTCACAGGAATACACTTGCAAATTATCAAGAAACACAGAAACACTAATACTTATGCAAAATTAAGGTGATCTAAGGAACAGAACATTTGTTGCAAGGAAACTAGTAACATTCATGGTAGGCAGAAGCTGACGAATGCAAGAGCTTACTGACACCAGGACTGTAGAAGAAAACTTTACTATTCCCTTACAAGTCTTACAAACTTGAAGCATTCATGAAAGATTGCCCAGATATTGTACTATAAATAATTAAAAATTATAAATGCAGTAGACACAGGTACTTACATGAAGGAAAGCAAATGAACTAGGATGGAAGTTTGATAGCTGTTTACAGTGACAGACACACAAACAGTGAACCAGTCTGCCACCAGAGGGCTGATGGAACCTGCACCACACAAACTGTAAAGAGGAACTGGAATATTTTGTATTTCTCTTATGTGGGTTTCTGAAGTGTGCGCTTGATGTTTAGTAAAGCCAGTGTAAAGCAGTTAAACACTGCACTGAATCTACCTAAAATATATAAAGCTATGGCTGTTATGATCCTTTTCATATATTAGTGTTCTTAATAGTACATAGTGTCACTCAAGTAATTTGTTATAGAAACCATTATAAGTAAACCATACAAAAATACAGTACAGTATTAAACGTATATTTGATGCCAAAGTAGTAGTATACAGTTAAGCCAATCATTGTAGGATAATGTCAACAGGTTGCTTGCACTTTACTCTCCTTGTATGTTATCTTTTCCAGTGTAATGTTTTCCCACTACCTCTTCTGCTTATGCTATTCCTTTGGTGTATCAGGCTTAGAGATTATATCCTTCCTCACTGGTAGCTGTTTAGTACAAGCCGGATTACTACTTCCTGTATTTGCTAGACTATCAAATTTTGATAATGCTCCCCTTTACATATACATTTTTTTGCATCTGTACTCACAGTTTATACTAAATAAAAAAAACATGATTTCTTACATTTTGTTTCATGTTAAACCCCATTATTTTCACTAATTTTTGTATTCCTTAAGATTTTATTTCATCAAGGATGCTTGGTTCCTCACCCATCATTTTCTTATTAAATGTAAGAAGAAATCTAACAAACTGTCAAATTTAATTATTTCTTAAATACTTCATTGGATTCTACTTTTTTATGTAAGTTATCTTAATGAAATATTCCTGGACTTAGAAGAGATTTTAGGTTTAAGAACACTTTTCACAATAGCATGATTTTCGATTTTTAGTAAGAAAAATATTTTTCTTCATTTTCAAATATTAACTTAAGAAAAAGTGTAAGTGCCAAATACTATAAAAAAAATGTGTTGATTTATATTGCAATCTAAACTTTATAACTCTAAACTCATTAAAATAAGGCGTTACCAACAAACAATATAATTTTTAAAAGGATTGTGTCATAGTCATAGGTGTTAGTAATGACGAACTGTAATGTTTGATAATCTTGTGAATGCCTCCGTACCTACGACAGGAAATCCCACATCCTGTGATATCTGATAATCCTGTGGAACATCTACACATCTGTCAAGCTGCTTCATTTTCAGTAGTGTAAATAGTTTTGTGATCACAGATCAGTGTTCCTTAGAAATGTGCATTTTGTAAACGTAAGAAGTGGTTTCAGAATACGTACTGTGCATGTTTGTAAACGTTTATTTTATGCACAATGTTGGAACCAGAACAAGTATATACAGTCAAAGTTGATATGACTTTACAGGCATCAGGAGGAGCATCAATTACTGATTACCTCTTAAGAGGAGAGGTGAAAAAGGTAATAACGGCTGACTAAGTGGTAGTATCTTGTAAAGCATGAGAATATATTTAGCATTTCAAAAATAAGGAAAGAATGGCACATTAACATTAACGGACATTCAGTATTATATGTACGTATAGCAAAAAATAATAAGTCAGAAGAATGAACAAAACAATTGCAAGGTTTTGTAAATAGAGAAATTAAATGACAAAGATTTAGGTAAAAATAATTTTAATAGAAAATGATCCAGTAACTTTTATTTTAAGGCAAGAACTTACAAGTCAACATATATGAATATCCATGAAGGTCAGACTCATTTCAAATTAAGTACCCTTTATGGATGTAGAAAAACTTGGCAGTAGTGCCACTCAACAGTTGAAGTGAAAATATTGTTAATCTGTTACACCACTGCACTTTCAGTGTCACTCATTTTCATGTTACAGATTAGTATTTGGATGAGACAAATATCTACATAGGGTGATACAGGTGGGGCACCCAAATGGGTTGACATGTATATAATAAATTCAATTTAGACTAGATCATATCAGATCATTGATTTACTTACTCCTGAAATCATCAAAACAGAATTATGAAGAATTATTTTTTGCTTCAACAGGAAAATGACGGAAGTTATCGTGGTTGCATAAGGGTTCACTTGAATCTCAGCCGTCCCATAAATATAGTAGCAGGGACAAGGCCTCCATCTATTTATGACATACTTCAAGAAGACAGGACAATGGAAAAAACCTTAACTTCATTTTACATGCCAAGAGATGCTGTAAAAGCAATTCATATTACAAGGTATGGAAGCTTCATATTTTAAGATATTTACCTAACCATCTTTTGTGTTCAAGTGGCAACTATCAATTATGTATAATTACCTTTTGTAATTTCTTTGAGAATTCAGGACCCTGCTAATTCATATAATACTTTCCTTTATAGCAAAACCACAACAAGAGAGGTGATAATTGCTCTTCTTAGAAAGTTCAAGGTTGTTGACAACCCTCAGAAGTTTGCGCTTTACGAGCGAACATATGATACAGGTCAACCAGGCAAAGGTAAATCAAATTTTATGCTGACTTACTTGTGATGTAGAGTTCATAAAAGTGTTGTTAGAATAAAATTTTGAATTTTTAATTAAGTTTTGTATAGTTTTTCTGTCATTATGCACAATGTCTGGTAACTAGAAAAAACATTGTATTTTGTAAACTATTGGATATTATAATCAAATATTCTATTCAGAAACTAAATTACTGTTATTTTTTTTTTACAGCTAAACTTCGAAGACTGGGCGATTCAGAGTGTCCTCTTGTATTGGCAATTAACTGGAGTGCACAAGGACTAACTAATAAAAGATTAGTCCTTCAAGAGAATGATACAGCTGATATTCAGGTATAAAATAGTTTTATGATTCACAATAGGTATCAAAAATAAATTCTCTAATACACTCCATGTAGGCATATCAGGCAAACCACTGCTTTACAGCGCCAGATTGTTGCTCATCCAACTACTTGGTAGCACGTCCAGTAACTGCCCGGTATCGTCTAGTTTCTTTTTCCTCTTCTCCATATCTTTCCTCAGCACCTTGCCTCTAGTCCTCAACAGCCTCAACTTCCCCCCAACCTTACTCTTGTATCTCTTATTCCTCCACCTTTTTTCATCCTGTTTTGACACTCCTTAGTTACTTGTCTGTCTAATGGCTTCTTCTGCACCTGTCATATATTGTTTTTATATCATTCCAGATATTTTTTACTCTACCAACTCCCTCCTCCTTAAAATCTATTCATACCCGATGTCTTTCTCTGAAACACTTCTTATATTGCTAACAGTTTTTCTTCAAGATCACATTCAGTATTTTAATTCTTGATCTCTCTTGCCTTTTCTTGGGCTTTTTACATCTCATCGTGAGATTCGTCACTATAGTAGATTCACCTCAACTGTGCATCTGGTGTCTAGGACCTTCCCTTACAACGCTCCTGATTGGCTGTTGATAAGCCAGTCACAGAACTGGAAACTCTCAGTCTCTTGAGAGAGTTCACATAGGCAGGATGTATGTTCACCTCTCCTCATTCAAAAGTTATAACTATAACTTTCATTACACCTCAGTTTTACCTGCAGGAAAGTAGTTTCCCAATTGCATCACTAAACAAGGACAAGCCAATGATTTAAAAATTATAATGATATAAGAATTATGAAGAAAATCATAATATATAATAAAAAGGAATAATGAGAGGGGTATAGGAGGACTGATTGTAGCGAAAGAAAAATCAATGGGATGAATGAATTTCCTCCATAAGGTATCAATATCTAAGTAACGATTTTTTCATATAGAGATTTCCACTATAGGATATGAAAGGTGATGGTAATAATGATAGTGACGATAACGAAGCCTTAATATTCTTCCCCCCCCCCTCACACGACTTCTTCTATCAAGGGGTCATGATCATTATGATGATGTCATCAAGTGATCATTTGAGCAACACCTTACTTCACAAAGATAAGAGATTAATATTCTTAATCATTTGCTTATTTTCATATTGATAGCCCTACTTATAATTTTTTCAGCAGCATTGTCTTCCATGATATTTAAGCTATGAAATTGTATGAAACACAAGATGATAAATGATGAATACTCTGCAATCTCATGTACGGAATGAAAGAATATATTTTATATGAATTTCATATTTATTTCACTATGAATATTTTAACATTAAGCTTACTGAAGTACATAATTCTTATATCATTATAATCTTCAAATTATTGGCTTGAAGATGTTTAGTGATGAAATTCGGGAACACTACTTTTCAGCAGATAAAACCGAGGTGTAATGAAAGTTATAACTTTTGAAAAACGTATCCTTCAGTGAACCCTCTCGAGCAACTGAGTTTCCAGCCCTGTGATTGGCTTATCAACAACCAATCAGGAACATCGTAAGGGAGACGGGCCTAGACATCAGATGCACGCTTGATGTGAATCTACTATATCAACCTGAGTTGTTTCACACTAGCCTCAGCAAGAATCACCTTACACTTTACTACACAGTTTTTACCTCCCTCTTAACCTAAGGTAATATATATGGCTCTGTATTCCACTACTCTCATATGTTACTAATGGTGATTTGCCTTCACAAACCAGGTGCTCATACAGACTAATTCAAAACTTTGAGCCATTTCCAGTACATACTTTACATTTTCATTCTTTACTCCAAATCCATGGCCTCATAGAACCTCCTCATATCCATTGCTATTCTGTACAATTCTACCATTCATATCTGTCTTTACGATTATTTTCTCTCCATCCATCACCATTCCACTTGCTGTTTCCAGTTCTTCCCCAAATATTTCCATTTCTTGCTCCGGCAACCCATCTGAGGTTATTAGTATACTTATATTAATACACTGTTATTTAATATATTTCATCACTTAAGAGAGGTCTTTTAAGTTATTAGTGTAAGCAGATGGGACAATTATCCTACATGTAGGCTCCGGGGTCTTCATAGTTAGCTCATATTTGCATTAAAAATCTTAATTCCTATTGTTTTTGTAGTGTAGCTAAGTAATATAATTCAATTGTATTAAGTAATTTTGAACTTTATTTATTTCAGTGGGAAGCTTTCAGTTTGCCAGAATTGAGCAACTTTTTACGTATTTTGGATCGTGAGGAGGAGGAGTATCGTTGTCAAATCAAGGACAAATACGCTCTGCTTCGTAGAAGAATAGGCAATATGTTAATCCAGAGTTCACCAGAGTAGATCATGAAATTTGCTCTGATATGGTTAGTATCTTTTCTAGTAAGGTTTTTTTATGACTGAACCCTGAAAGTAGTATACTAGTATACATAATTAAAAATGTTCAAATGACCAATTATGGGTGGGCTTAGGGTCATGAGGTGGTTAAGTTGGAGAGCTCGTGTAACTGGACAAGAAAACAAATTCATTTATGTGAATCAACAGTTCAGCAGTGTCTTGGATGACAGGAGCCTCATTACTATTGAAGTCATTAAGGACATAGGAATAGGTGAGAATTCATACCTTGAAAGGCTAAAAAATGAAATGATACTTGCTGACGGAGAAAAAAAAAGTTCGTATTCCTCTACATAACCAGCTTATAGATAATCACTGAAAGCCTTGAGGCACCAGCTTTTAAAATAATTTTCATATCCAATTGTCAATGAAAAGACGACGACAGCTCTAACCTGCCAGCTCAAACTAGTCTTCTGTCTGGACTTAAACATAACCTTCAGTAGCATGAGGTACATACTTAAAATATTGAAAGTTGTTGCCTGAAACAGGAATAGTGTACAGCAGACTTTGAAAGATGTGAGTGCCATTAGCTACATTAGGATGTATAATAGAGATTAAGATCTCATTGTGATCAGATTTCACATATCACGGGCACACCCCTTTCTGACAACTAATTTGGAGCTTCTTCCCAAAAGTGAAATCCCTTTAAAAAGGGTGAACCGCTAGGTTTTATAATTTATCTTAATAGTTCCAAGACCTTTTATTAGTCAGTGCCATACATGGTAAGTGTTCCAAGACTGTCCATTGGAAGGAAATTACCTTCCTAGCTATGGAAGACTAACTTGAGGGTGACCCCATTCCATGACAATGTTCAGTTTAGCTTAAGATGTGGTCCCTATTGTCTCTAAGGGTAGGCTAATGTTAGAGAGGGATTTTGCTGAAGCCATAACATCCAGTAGGCATGGATTAGCAATGTGCCAGAATGAATGAATGAATGAATGATTTAGAAGTTATCTGGCATCGTGACAACGAAGGTCTCTTTCATTTTATTTGGGTTAGCCAGATCCCATCGTCTTTACCAGATGTTAAGAATAATAGTTCTAATTTGTGGAAAGAAGTCTCCAAATAAATGCAAATATCTCCTTGGAAGTAACTCGGCTGCAGCCTGCTTAGCCAATTTATCTGCCTCTTCATTTCTCCCCATACCCACATGTGGTGGTACCCAGCAGAACTTGATTGGAAAGCCCCTGCTCTTAATAATATGAATCCAATGTGCCAGATTTTTATTTAAATATGATAAAACCTGCTACACCAGATAAGCCCTTGTGCTGCCAAGAGAAGTATTTCACCTCACATGCAGCACTTTTTCAATCAGAGGGACTAAGTAAAGGACATTCTTAGTCAAATGAAAAATCTTCTGAGTAATTTTTATTTTTCCAAAGTATACATACCTGAGGTCTTTAACTAAGGAATATTCTTCAGCATAGCTGGACACAGCCGTTCAACTTTTTAAACATGGTGGTTAGGTAGTTAACTAGTACTGAGTCCCACCCACCCGGCCAGTAAGCATTGACTTTGCCTTTCAAGCCCAGATGTCAGACTAAGGGGTGGCATGAGGTTGGCATGTAAACTGTAAAGACCTCAGGTTTGTATAATTAGGAAAAATGCTAATTACTTAAAAAAAATTTTAATTTGTTCCTACACAATATACAAACCACCAGTCTTTATATAAGGAAAACTTACTTTTTTGGTTGGAGGAGTCTGAGTAAGGTTCTGAACTGACTGGTGGTTTGCCTCACCTGGATCTTCTTCCATGTCATGTAGATCAAGGAAGAGACCCTTCCCTCTGACATGTTGAACGTAGTATGGGAACTGCATGTCCGGCTCTCATACTTCTAGACCCTCTTTAATGAATGGGTATAAAGCAATATTATTCAAAAAAAGGCTAGAATGAATCTTTCGATATCAGAAACAATAAATCAATTTATAGGGAACAGGTTTGTTTTATTGTCAGTCCATCTCTCCCCTTGTTCGAGATAGGGATGGGATTACTTCTATCTAACTAAAATTATAGAAAATAGAATGGGAACTCGATGTGAAACTACCTGCATTGATGCTAGATCCAGCAAGTGACATCCTGACCTACCTTCTGCCTGCAGGGAGAGGAAGGCTGAAGGAGAAAGGAGGGGAGTCCAGTCACTCACACACTCATTCTTTCATTCACAACCGAACACCTTAAGCGAGATACTACTTGTTCTCCTAGAGGAGCTGGGTAAGCTACACAACTTGTTGAACAGCCGCCACAGGACCCAAGGAAAATGTGTCCAAGGACTTGTTTGTTTGTTTGTATGGTGTTTTTACGTTGCATGGAACCAGTGATTATTCAGCAACGGGACTAACAGCTTTATGTGACTTCCGCACCACGTCGAGAGTGCACTTCTATCACCAGAAATACACATCTCTCACACCTCAGTGGAATGCCCGAGAATCGAACTCCTGGCCAAGGACTTGTGGGCAACATCCTGAAGGTAGGAGGAGGTGAAGGTGGTCTAGCATGACCACACCCCTGCCTTCAGCACCTGAGGACCTGACAGATTCTTGCAAGGGACAGAGCAGTGCCCATGATTTCATGGGCTCTCTCTGGAATCCACTAGAATTCTCCTCGCTCAAAGTGGAGTACTCCCATTTGATCACCTCACGAAGCCAGAGATGGTGTTCTTGGACATCTCTCTTGGTCAAGCCAGTGCTAACAGTCATCGACACTCAGGCCTGTGGTGTCGAGTCTTCTTTAGATAGTACCACAGCACTCTAATACAACACAGTGGCATCTTGTCTGGTGTTAAGGACCAATGGATTCCGAGTCTTCGCTTAAAGTCCACAAAGAAATCAAGTGTAAGCAATCCCCATCTCCTAGAGTATTTCACATTGAAGGAAAGACCATGAAGTTCACCCAATCTCTCTTCACCAAAGTCAGGGCAAGCAGAAAGATGATCTTGGGAGTCAGATCCCTGTCTGATGATTCTTGTAGAGGCTTGTACAAGGCACAAGTCGGGCTCCTCAAAACAACAGTCACGTCCCACTCAGGGGGCTTGAGTTCCCTGGGAGGGCAAGACCTTTCGAAGCTCTTCATCAGTAGAGAAATCTCCAGCGATGAGGAGATGTCTACACTCAGGGCGACCCTATAGCCTTTAACAGCTGATAAAGAGAGGAGCTCCTCTCAGTGAAGGAAGATTAGGAAGTCCACTCCTGCTGAATTAGTAGCTCTGACCGGAGAGAGACCACCGTCTACAACACCAACCACAGAAGACAGCCCACTTTCCCAGTATACAGCTGCAGAGGACTGTCGCATTATCAAGACATCTCTCACTGCAGGGCGATAAAACTGTCTCGCTCACAAGAGATGCTGGATAGTCTCCATCCATGAAATCAAAGGGACTCCACTTACTGGCGGGAAACTCACTCGGTGCCTTGGAAAGTAGAGCTAGCCGATCCATATACCAAACGGCATGTGGCCATTTGGGAGCCACCAGAGTCATCTGAGATTCATGGTGTTCATTACCCTGTTGATCAGACAAAATGGAGGGAAGGTGTAAGTCCAAGGTGTCCTATGGTTGCTGGAAGGTGTCCTCTGCTATGGCCCATGGGTCTGGAAGGATGGACACTTGCAGCTTCCTGTTGTCTTGTGCAGCAAACAGGTCAATGGCAGGAAGCCCCCAAATGCTGAAGAGACTTTCTGTGATCTGTGTAAAGGGAAACTTCTGTCATTATCACTTGACCCTGGCAACTGAGCTTGTCCGCCACTACATTTCTCTTGCCTGGAATGTATCTGGCTGACAGCTCTACTGAGTGTGCTGCCACCCATTTGTGCACCTACAACATCAACAGGTGAAGCGAACGAGACACTAGGCCTCCCTGCTTGTTGACGTATCCCATTACGGTGGTGTTGTTGTTCAACACCACTGAGTGTCCCATCATTCGATCCCGAAACTCCTGGAGAGCCAGGAAGGCTGCCTCGAGTTCCAGGATAATGATGTGAGGGTGCTTGTCGTTCCAGCTCCACACACCTCAGATCAGCAACTCCTCTACCAGAGGAGTTGCTGTCTCACTTGGAACGGGGCCTGTTATGGATACCCACTTGTAGCCAGGATACCCGCTAGTATCCAGGTGAGTCCTGCTCATCCGCTGCTCCCGAGCACTCGACAGGATACCCACTACAAGTGGGTATCCTGTCTCACTTCCTCTGAGAAAGGAATGGGAAGGGATGGAAGGTCCCATGCCAGAGACCAAAACTCCTTCATCCATCATTGAAGAGAATGAAGGTGAAGCCACTCATGAGGGACCAGCTTCTCCATGGATGACAGGCGTCCGAGAACGACTAGCTGATACGTGAGTCTGAGGGGAAGACTCTTGCTGCTGCTGTATCTATCAGCATGCCCAGGTACTTTATCCTCTGCTTGAGAGTGAGATCACTTCTCAATATTTACCATCTCCCTGAGGTTGCAGCAAAGCTCAAGAAGGCAGTTGCTGTCCTGGAACAATTGAGAGCCTGAAACAATGTTCCCTGAACTGGTATGCCATCTTCCCGAGGATAAAGCACAGATACTTGTGAGAGGACGGATGAATGGGTATTTAAATATACACATCCTTCAGGTCCACCGTAAGCACGAAGTTGTACTCCCTGAGGCCACAAGCACAGTGTGTTGTTTCCATTGTGACCAAGTCTGGCAAACAAATGGTTTAAGGAAGAGATCTATGAATGGCCTTCAACCCCCAATGCTTTCTCTATGAGAAAGATTCAGCTGTGAAAGCCTGAGAACATCACAACTTCCACAGCATTTTTCTTCAGGAGGGTGAGGTCCTTTGGTGAACTGGTTATTTATGAAAGGAGATAGACCAGGTTGTTGGGGAGGGATCCCTTCTGCCCATCTCACGCCTCCCAATATAACAACAGGAGGTTGAGGGGACAGGTGAGAGGGAATGAGTACTCTTTCCTAGCTTGTTGGAAGCTGAAGCTCTGGCGAGAGGAAAGAGATTGCCAACCCACTGTAGCAATGATTGCACAGGTCTGGTGAGAAGAAGACTGTGTGTGGGGGGGGACCTCCTCAATGTTTCTCTGAGTGCGCGGACCATCAAGTTGGCAGCACCTGAATGGAACTCTGGCTGCGTACTAAGTTGAGTAGTGGCAGGAGGTGAAGAAGCACCTGCTTCCTTCCTTCATCACCTTCTTTCACGTTGTGCACTCACCAGACTCAGGAGCTGACTCCTTGGTGTTAGGAGAGGTGGCACCTGAGTACCCGGAGTCATGATCATGCTGGGAGGGTCACATACTCAAAAGCTCCCGAATCACATACGGAACAATCATCAGTAGCTTTCTCTTCTCTAGTGTCTGAAGACAAACAGTTTAGAGGTAGGCACTACACTAGTTCTGAGAGGTGACTTTTGAGAACTAGTTTTGGGTACGTGAGTACTCTTGGAGACTCATACAATTGAAGCTCCCAAATCACAAAGTCTTAGAGAGGCCTGTGACATGGCCCCCCCTAATCCAAAGACTGAGGATAGCAAGTGAGAAATCCTTGTCTCCACCATGGAGGTAGGCACCCCATAAGAAGACCCATGGCGGGACTTCTTCAGCAGAGTTCTTGAATAAGTTTTTGACTAGTGTTCTCACAATTGAAGACACTACCTCAATACTGGAACCTGCTATTAAATATAAATATGAAGGGGCAGAACCATTGGAAAAAATAATATTTACAGAAGAGGACATTAAAAACAATATAGACAAACTCATAAAGTTCAAATCTACTGGCCCAGATGAGATTCATCCAAGAAAAATTAAAGAGCTAAAAGAGGAGATACTTCCTCACCTATATAAACTCTACAGATAAAAGTGCAGAACAAAAGGCACGAAAAGGATGGAAACTAGGTAATGTGCCCGCCCCCAGTTATAAAAAAGGTCCAAGAGAAGAGCCATTTGTAAGATTTTTGAGACCATAATTGCAGATCAAATTGTGGATCACATTGATAGAAGCAACTTATTGCTAAAAGCCAATACGGTTTCAGAGAAAACAGATCCTGCCTATCAAACCTCTTGGAGATTTTTCATAACATGCTTGGTATTTACGACATTAGTAGAGCAATAGATATGCTCTTAGATTTCCAAAAGGCCTTTGACAAAGTTCCAAACAAACTAATGACAAAAGTTAAGAGCTTTAGGAATGTAGGAGAAATAGCAGACTAGATCAAAGACTGGCTAACTTATAGAAAATTGTGTCATAATAAATGGTGAAGAATCAGAATGAGCAGATGTGACAAGCGCAGTTTCTCAGGGCTCTGTCCTTGGCCCTCTCTTGTTTTTTATTAACATTAATGACATTAATTTAGGCTTAACTAGCAGGGTAGCCAAATTTGCAGATGATACCAAACTAGGTGTAAATGCAGCACACCCCAATATACAGTGGAAAGTTTAAGAAATGATCTAAAGAAAATAGGAGAGTGGTCAAAAAGATGGCAAATGCCTCTTAACTTGGATAAGTGTAAAGTATTACAAATAGGAATAAACAACCCTCATGCCAAGTACATGCTGCCTGGGAATGACATAAATAGTGTAGAACAATCTTCGAAGAGGACCTTGGAGTCATTATTACCAAGGACTTAAAATTCACTAAACAGTACATAAAAGCTGAAAAGAAGGCACAGAAACTAGTGGGATACATAAAGAGGCAGTTCAAATACAGAAACAAGGACATAAATAGATTAGAAGAGGTACAAGCAAGAGCCACTAAGTTAATTGCATCCATCAGGCAAATAGGTTACCAAAGACAATTAGAGAGCCTGAACATGTATTGCTTAGAAATATGATGATTGCAAGGACAACTAATAGAAACCTTCAAAATACTGAAAGGCATAAACAAAAGTAGACAGTAACCTATTTACGTTAAACAAAAACCAAACAAGAAATAATGGATGGAAACTAGAACTGAAGAGATACAACACATCCCATTGTGGGAACTTGACACATGGAATAAACTGCCTCCAGAAGTTGTAGACAGCAACAATGTGGAAGAGTTTAAAAGAAAGCTAGCCAAAATCATTAGGACATTGTAAATGAACAGTAAAACCGGCTCCAAGAGATAATTGAGCACACAAATTCTCCTCGGATGGACTAATAAGTCTTTGAGACATCCTATAATTGTAACTCCTTGCAACAGTAAGCCTTGGAAGAAGAAGGGAAGGAGGTAGCAGATGACAATGAGGAAGACGTGTGTGTGTGTGGTGATGTTTGTAGGCCTTTTTGCCGTTGCCGTCATCATAACAGTTGACTGCTACTGTACAATGAGTCACAGGATGCATTAGAGGTGTAAAAATCCCTCAGGTGGCACAGCAAGCCCTGCACAGAGGGAACACAAAGAGACTGAGAGAGAGCCCAGGGAAAACTGCCAACAACCAAAAATCTGCAATTGCCGGCACTTATGGTGCCAATAACACATTTGGGGCTTCTATAACACGTTAATGGGGCCTCTGTTAGGTGTGGTGCCAATAACAGGATTTTGGTGCCAATAACACATTAAAGGCCCTCTGTTAGGTATGGCGCCAATACTTTATTATTGGTGCTGATAACTGGAAATAGGCACAGAAAATCACAAATTTTCAGCGCTAGACATGCGCCATAAAACTGGATCACCAATAACTGAGTCCACCAATAACCAATTAGTGAATTAGTCAACACAAATTTGAATTACCTTCCTCCTGTTTAAAATGATCATTTGGTAATTACCAATAATATTTTTAAAAATTATTACAATAATAATTAAAAAATAATTACAGTACAAAAACTTTTAATTGTTCTTTAAGTCCTCATTCCTGTACTGTTGTGTATCCTTCTACTTCCTACCTTATCTCTTAGTTTCTTCCAGCCAGTCATTCTACCTTTTAAAAATTTGTCTCACTCCAGTCTTCACCTCTGTTAGAAACAAATCATCTAAGTATCAGCCTTGTGGGTCTGAAATTTCATTCAGTGGAAAGTTAAAGTTAATGTATAATAATAATAATAATAATAAACTAAAGATATTAACATAATACTTAGAAGAAAGGACAGCTTGACCAGCATAAGTCAAGAATCCATAAACAAGATGTCTGCACTACATTAGAGCTGAAGAAACAGTATTGATAGGTAGGTGATGGAAGAAAAAAGCAAGTGATAATAAATAGCTCTCTCCTCCAAGAATATCATGGCGAGCGAGATAAAAGGGCTTGCCCTAGAACAAGGATGTCTTGTAGTCACTTGATTAAGTACTGTTTTCCATATCAGTTAGAAGTACTGTTTATTATTTTATGTTCTAACACATCAACCCAGAATGTATGAGATTAACACATACTGCACAAATACAATATATTACTCCTCTATAATAAATTGTTGGATCATCATCTAATGGCCTTTTCTTTCTTTGCTTTTTTCAGGTCACATTGTCGTTCACATAAAACAGGAATGGTCAAGTTAACTGCAAAGCCAGCAATATATTGCGTGACAAAATACTATATCTACTTTGCTTCAGAGAGGAAAATTCAGCGCATTTTTATTTACTGTAAACGTTGGCATTTAAATTCAGTTTACCTTAACCAAAGAGTATGCTTTACCTGTAAAGGCTTCAGTACTGATTGTCATTTACACAACTTTGGTTTGTTAGATAAGTTTAACAGCAAATTAGCACATCTATAATGAAAAGCATAAATTAATATTTAAGCAAAAGTGATTGATAAACATTGTACAAGTACTGCTTTGCAGTGTGATGATAAGTGTCATAATTAAAAGTGTAAGTGTACATAGTACAGTACCTTCATCGAAATGGTTATGCATTTTATTTAGTTTTGTAAGGAAACTGCTGAAAGAAACCCAAGAACATCAAAATATTACGGTTGTGCCACTTATATTGATGAAATAGATTTTTCACGGTATGGAAAAGTTAAAGCTTCATATCAACTAAAGTTAGACCAATACATTTTTCAATATTTATTTTAATGTAGGAAAATGCCTATTATTTATGTATTGTAGGGACCAATGCCATCAGTCAGATATGGATTGTGAGATGTGATGATGATGATGATACTGCCTCACTCATTTGAAATCATTTATCACAATGTAATGAATATGTTTTGTTATAGCTTGTTATTTCTTTGTTGTCATACTGTATAAAAAGTACTGTACTGTTTATTTCTTCTGGAATTATTTGGATATTTATTGTCAGTATAAAATACCAAATGTGAAAAAGAGAAAACTCAGTGGAATTGACTGAAATATGGACAGCACACACTATTATCAGTTTTAGGAATCTTGTATAGAAAGTCATTTAAAACATAGCGTCAATTACCCTTTAAAATGAAATATATGAAGAAGTAGAGCACTGAAAATTTTAATACAGCAATGAACTGTCCTCATAATGAGACACAACTTGATATAGTTCTTATAGATAGATAGGTACTATTTAATGCAAAGTGAATACTAGTCAAAAGTGGTCTTTTAGCCATAATGAGGGAATCTTTTGGTTAGAAGTTGATATTACTGGTGATACCTTATGATGTACCTCCTCTGGCGGTATTCTAATTTTAAAGTCTGTTTGCCTAGCACTCTAAAATACTTCCTGTAAACAAAGTCGTAAATCACTCAAAGTTAGACACTTTAAGAATCCCAGTTTCAGGAAATTCTAACTTGACAACTTAAACCAGAATCTGTAATATTACAGGTTAAATCTTAATTTTTTTTTTTCTGAAAACCCTAAGGTACCATGTACAGATGCTGAGATGTAATGACTATTTTGTAATCAAATATAAGAAGACAGTATTTACATTTCTTTGTTCCATAATGTTTATTTCAACCCACTTTTCAACTTATACAATTTACAAAACAATTACTGTAGTATATGATTAGTTAAACATCTTCCCAGCTGGGGAAGGCAGTAAAACCTTAATTCTCAGAAAAAATTGAATGAACAATGAGCAGTGCTCATATTAAACAAAACTTTTGCTTTATATGGGTCATCAAACTGGTCTACGATTAATGTTAAAAAAAAACAAGTACTCTCACTTGGCTACATGATGACAGGAACACCCTCAGCAGGGACTGATAGTCCTACATCCATTAAATATGTTTGTTTCTGTGGAAATACTAGCCAGTGCCTTTTATGTAGCATTACTCTTCAGTGCAAGCAGGAAATGGATTTTCAAAGCTTGGTAACAGGGTGGTAAATAGGTAGTGCAGTAGGTCCTCGATTTATGTCAGAGATACAGCAAGGCCGTAACCAGACTTTGACCATAAGTTGGAATTTAACCAGACATAATGATGTGAATCAGTAAAAATAAGAAAAAATAAAAAGGAAACATTTTTTGAGCACATACATATATTACAAGGGTAAAAATTAACCTTACATTTACTATACAGTAAAGAAAAAGAAAATTCCTTACCTTTACTCCAGTGGTTGGCTTGCATACTGGGCATTGCAAAGAGGGGTGAGATAGGCTTGACTAGGCTACTAGGTGGAGGAGGGTGCTGGAGATACTGGGGCAGGTTTGTCTCGAGAGGCATGTGAGGTACAGGGTACTGGATCTCTTGCAGGCCTCTCTACCTTAAAAAAAAAAAAAAATAAAAAAAAAATGTTCCAAGCTAAGCTGGAAGGATACCTTCCTCTTCTCCCAAATCTCCATGTAACACTGCAGGGAATCCATGACCCCTCTGGCAACCTTAGTGTACCTGGCAGTATTGGGATCCTGAGCCTCAAACTTCTTCAAGCCCTCCTCTATCAGGGAAAAACCATCTGCTAATCCCTTGGTTGTAAATCTCTTAGGTCTAAGGTTTGTCTTCATCTTAAATTAATTGCTTTTCCAGTTGAATAAGGTCCTCAACAGATAAATCTTCTCCATTATATACCAGCAGTTCTGTGACATCATCAGCCTCCATTTCCAAATCAAGCTGCTTGCTCAGTTCAACAACATTCTTGATGACAGCCTCAACTGATTCCTCAAAGCCATAAAAATCATACACAAATTGGGGGGACAATTTTTTCCACACACCATTCAAGTTTGTCTGCTTAATTTCATCTCAAGAATCAGAAATGTTTCTTATAGCAGCAAGAATGTCGTAAGATTTTCAAAGTCCCTTAGAGTCAAGTTCTTGTCCTTATCAGTTACCCCAAAAGCCATAGCAAATGTCTTTCCGAGGTAGAAGACCTTGAAAGAGGCAATGACACTTTAATCCATAGGCTGTAAAAGGGAAGTGGTATTAGGTGGAATAAAAACCACCTTGGCATTAGGATGAAAATCATCCAAATAGGCAGGGTGATCAGAGGCATTGTCCAGCACTAGTAACACCTTAAAGTGCAGCCCTATTTTAGCAGCACTCTTTCACTTCTGGCCTATGACACATCACTACAAATAGAACAAACTTACCATAGTAAATAGTACAACATTAGCAATTACCATGTACCTAGCCTAGGAGGAACAGCTTAGCCTAATAATTCTAGCACTTAGCCTACCTAATCTCTGACAGAGCAAAAATCACATTAACCTGATCCCATCCTCGCCGCCAATTAAATGTGGTATACTACACATAAACAATGATTCGCTACAGTTAAGAGTATAATATTAGATTGGAATACTTACAGTACATGCTTAAATACCTAGGATGACTGCAAAAGCTGGCATGAGAGTTTTAGTACTTAGTATATAAACAATGTCCTTTGTCAGTCTTAGTAGGATAAAGTTGAATGGTATTGTAAGTATGCATGCCTAATAGTCTGGACAGTAACAGTAGTTAATGTTTCTTGGAGAGCGTCAGTTCTAGTTGTTGCCTTTCCGGTAATCTGTCTTTTGCTCTTCTTCTGAATCTCTCTCAGTCGAGGCATTAAGTCTTCTTAGTTTTTATAATAGGAAAGATGATAGAATAAGATAGAAATATTACGATAGTGCAGTCCTCAAATATCTGAAGCTGAAGCCTTCTTGTTGGACTTCCAGACGACTGGTAGTTGACCATTCCAAATTCCCTTCAGTTCCCTTGGACTCTCAGGCAGATACACCAACATAGGCTTCAACTTGAAATCACGAGCAGCATTAGCCCCAAGAATCAAAGTCAGTCTCTCCTTGCTGACTTTGTGGCCCGGTGGAGTCTTCTCCTCCTTTGCAATATATATGTTTGGGTAGGCATCTGTTTCTAGAACAAACCTGTCTCATAAACATTAAACACCTGTTTAGCACAGAAACCCCCCCCATCCATGTTTACCTCAGCCAACACACTAGGGAATTCACTTGCTGGTTTCTCACCTCTACTAGTAGCTTCCCCTTGCACCTTAAGATTATGCAAGTTTGCACGGGCCTTAAACCGCATGAACTAACCTTTGCTCGGCCCAAACTCTTCACTTTTACTCCGTTCCCCCTTTTCTCTTTTCAAGGTTTCAAACAAACTTTTAGCTTCCTCCTGAATCAATATTGGGCTAAGTGGGATATGCCGCTGATGCTGGTCTTCCACCCAAAGCACTAATAATCGTGGCTCAACCACATATGCTACATGCAGCAGTTAACAATTACCATCACTTGGCGGACATCATCAAACTTGACGACTACATGACTGCTCATGGAGATTTGAGTGCAATTAGATCATAATTCAGCCGTTACAACATGTGTGGTTTTGAATCTCCAATGTGTGATTTGAGCTTTAGTGTCCACAAGTATCTGTAAGCCATATATTTTTAAGGATAAAAATGTAAGATGCCTTTGAAATGATATCAAAGTGTTTTATAAGATAATAATTTTAAGTATATTTCAGTTAGAACTATTAAAATAAGCAGTTACATATAAGCATTTTAATAGGATAATTTTCTAGCACCTAGCTGGATCCGGTTAAATTGCATATCAAAAGCAAGGAATCTTGTGAAATCTGGCAACGCGTGCGTATATCGGGCGAAAACTGGTCAAGGACCACGCACCCACTCTACTGCGTTCAGTCTTTTTCTTAACCACCTGGGTGAGTCACAGTTGCCCTCTCTCAGCCTTTTACCCGGTTCTTTGCCTGTTTTCGCTTGTGATTGTGTGTGTGTGTGCGTGCTTGTATTATGGCTTCTGCTCCTTCTCGGCCTCGCCAACGTATGTGCCCGGGAACTCAAGGTCTCGTTTCCTGGCTTCTTCAGCGACAGATCCGCTGGCAGTAGGTGTCATTCTAATGTTTGTACCATAGCTAATCCCTGCCAGGAATGTCATGCGTGGCCTAATTTGTCATTTTATGGTATGTAGTACTCACTCACTCTCTCTTCTCTCTCTCTCTCTCTCTCTCTCTCTCTCTCTCTCTCTCTCTCATGACTAACAGCTATTGGGTGGAAGAAGCCAATCACACAGTAGGCTATTACATTATATACAAGGGTTTTTAGAGGGGGTGTTCTAACATATCGTGCAATTTCGGTAATATCGGGGGGTTGTGGTTCCTAACCCTAACGTATAAGGGGGTAGACTACATGTAATCCTAATCCTTTGTTATCACATTTTTTCTTTATCTAGGGCATTGCCACTGCAAAAAAGGACTGAAATGACAGGCAAAAAGTGATGGAAATAAAAGAGGGGTAGTAAAGCTCAGCCACAAGAAACAGATATGGAGGCCTTGGGATAAAAAGGAAGGGATAGGATGAAGTGCTTTACTTCACCATCCAATAAATTATGATGAAAATGAAAAGTAAAAGTAGGAGTCTGTTTTTTCTGTTTTTTTTAATCAGTATAGAAAGTGAGTGCACTGTACCTGAAGAGACAGACAGACACTGGCACTTAAAGCAAAACAATTTGAAGACACAGCAAATGTATCCACTCAGAAGTGTGCTATCATATAAACGAAACAGTTCTTTATGGGTAACATTTTTTTTTCTCTTTTGGTTTTTTGTTGTCATTAAGAAAAATACGGACGAACTCGTTCCAATTGTTGCTATTGCTGTTGCAAAGACTAGAGTAGTAGTCATAAAAAAACCTGGGCCAGGTCAGTATAATGGCCCTCACTTTCTACTGATTGAGAAAAGACTCCTACTTCTACTTTTTGCTTTCATCATAATTTGTCAGGTTATGGAGTAAAGCCCTACACCTAACCCCTTCCTTTGTATCCCCTACCACCATATCTGTTTCTTGTGGCTGGGCTTTACTACCCCTTTTGTGATTTCATCTTTTTTTTTTTTTTTTTTTTTTTTTTTTTTTTTTTGCCCATGATTCTCTCAGGGATTGTATGAAGGACATTAGTCGGTGTGGAAGACAAAAGAGGTACCAGTCAGTGCTTCACCAAGGGGGCACCCAAGACATTTTCAGAGAGATTTGGTAGTAATAGTCCCCGACCCCCCCAACCAAGAGGCAGTGCTTGCAGGTGGAAATAGGATATGAACCCTAGGGGAGGGGAGATGGAACTACGAAGATTCAGCAGCATCGCCTGGAGTGTGTTCCTCAACCCCCAATCAGGCCAGCCAGCAAATGCTTCCTACCCACTAACCAACACAATGCTTGTAAGGCAAAATGCAGGTATACAATTTCCCCCTGTACAAGAAGCAATGCCTGTGAAGGTCAATGTTTATGTGAGACCAAAAGTGCCCATAAGGCAGCCCATGTCTCACTCAATCTTTGGCCTTGTTTTTTGTTTTTTCTCCATGATAAACAGAGAAGAAAACCAAACTACAAACACGACCAAAACAATGAGCCAAATATTCATTCTGCATTCAACAACAGCTGGAGAGAGAGAGAGTTTAGTGTAGTGAGACGGCTACTTTTCAAGATGGCCAAAAAAAAAGTGCTTGCTGACAATCAGTTGGGGTATTACGCCCCCCCCCCCTTACCCCACTGTAACCACCAGTTAACCACCTTGTTGCCAAGTTCAACATCTGTCACCCAGTTTGCACTGAAGAATACTCCTATACATATAAAAAGTGATGGATTGTATTTCTGTAGGAAAAATTGAATTGTAAATAAAAATTTAGGACTAGGAAAACCTAATAAGACTGTTATCTTGATATTAGCTCAAAACAAATTTTGAAGTAACATTGGGATTATTAAGAAAACTTATAGAAATTCATTCATAAATTTATACAAATAATTCTTTGTACATAACGATCATAAAAAACAGCAATAGTACTTATTTCAAAAGATTTCAACAGTACTGCTTTCAACCGTGTAAAAATGTAGTCATCCTTTGGTCCTAGATGATTAAACGTCACCATTTACGTCAGTCATCAATTTCAGAACCAAGAAATTATCTTACAATAAAAAAAATCTTTCTACTCCATCTACATCCAATATACAATATAATTTTACATCAAGAGAGCACAATGATCACACTTCATTAACAATCATCACTGATTCCTCTGCCTCTTCTGTTTCAGCCTGCACTTCCTCATCAGAGTCATACCGAGCCCCAGTATCTGGTGGAAGCTCATGTGTTTGCATTGAACCAGGTCCGGCTTGTAATGAAACAACTGCATTAATGGAAGCACACACATTAGAATAGATTTCATGCACCAAATTACTCATATGAGTAACATCTTTAACTATAACTGGTTTACCCTCTGGAGGCCGAGTGTTTGGGCGATTGCAAGGAACATTCTCCCATGGTGCCAGTTGCAGATGTAATGGTCTTCTTGTTAAAAGTGAAAAGGCAGGCTGAAGTTCATAACAGTTTTTGAATAATGAAACACGGGCAAAGACATACAAGCCAAGCCTGGCACGTGACATGGCAACAACCAAACGGCGTACATCTCTTAAATGACCAACAGCACGGGTCCTAACTAAAGAAAGAAGAATGTAATCATTCTGTTGGCCTTGATACTTATCCACTGTGCTAATCTTATGTGGGCGGCCAAAAATTGGGTTGCGAGCACATCTCTGCTCCACTACATCTCGAAGCAACTCTTTTTGTCCATTATAGGTGGTCAGTAAGGAAATTTTGGATGCAGGATACCCAAGCAATCTCATGTACATATATAAATGAACTACATATTCTGCTTCAGCCAGATTTTGATAAAAATATTTTCTGGGTTCAGTTTCTCCCCGCCCTTCTAAATTCTCAACATTGATGAGCTGATAGTCAAACCACATTCCTGCATTAGCTACTTGAAATTCTGGCCAAGAAGTAACATGAGGCAAGTCTCCCAACTTTTCATACCGCCAATTATATAGAGCACAGATGGAAGGACGAGCTCGACCTTGAGCATCCAGCTGAATAGTTGGCACACCAAGTCGGACAAAACGTGTAAACAAACTCTGCTCACAATTGCTGTACTTCTGGAAAGCCATATTTTTTATTACTGGTGGAAGCTGATGATGATCTCCTATCATGACCCATCTTTTAAGCCTATTACGCCCATCCTCTGGGTTTTGCAAGAGTAATGGAATAAAAGTCTCAATTTCAAGGATTTGTGCACTTTCCTCCATTAAAATATTATCAAACTGGAATCCTAGATCAACAAGCTCCCTTCGTTTGAGGGCTGCATGGGTACATGTCATAGCAATAATCTTGGCCTCCTTAACTAGTAAGTACCGAGTACGATCTAATCCACTCCTCAACATTTCAAAGGCACGGAATTCTTTTAACTGTGTAAAAATGTTTTCAAGATATCTGAAACAGCCTTCAGCTATTTCCATGTCTTCCTCATAGCTTTTCCCATGAAAGAGTGGTTGAGGAGCATTACTGAAAAACACATGGAATGGAAATAGGTCATTTACTTGTGAAACATTTACTGGCTTTCCAGGTGTGGCTGTTACTCTGCTAATGTACCGTTCCCATCGTGCAAGAACATGTTGCAAGAAAAAGTATCCTGCTGTCTCACATGACGCACCCATTTCTCCAGCCACACCTAAAGATTCCTTAAGTCGTGTAACTTCATCCAATAACTCTAAACGTTTACTTAGTACATAATTGACTCGTCCATACCTGCTAAAGTCTTTTTCAGTTTCCAAGGCCTCTTCTCCATGACCTAAACGCAGCAAATGCCTTTCGTCAACATCCAATGCTATGACTTTTTCAAAAAGTTGATTGAGAGCCTGATTTGAGTGAGTCACAACAAGAGTACGCTCAGCAGGATTGTTATGGTATATGTTGGAAATAATCTGAACTGCTACATCAGTCTTTCCCGTTCCAGGAGGACCAACAACCATAGTAAGCCCAGGCTGCATACCAGATCTAATAGCCTCAACTTGAGTTGGGGTGAACTTGACTCTATTTTTACGGGGAACAGTGTAAGGATAAGGACCACGATTTGGTATAACATAAGGCTCAACATGAATGATTTTTGTATCTTTTACCTCTTCGTCAGCTGTGCGTTTAGTTGTTTTCTGATCTTCAAAAGTCAACTTGAACGGTGGTTCCATTGTTACAGACTCCTTACCTACAATTGTATAGCCAGGAAAACTTTCCTTTAAGTGATCAAATTTCAAAAATGTGTCATTGAAATCCAATGTTGACAATGCATTTTCTCTTTTGGAATAATGAGCAGCTCCAGGATTTCCATATCCTAAAATTATGTCCAATAACCAGTCTGGTACAACACACTTGGTATTCATGAGGTCACGAATTGTTTCAAGCACAGCTTTGAAATTATTTTCCTTTGGCCTCCTCCTCATTAATACATTAAAGGTTTCATAAACATCATCGTGACTCTCGCTCAACTTTAAATTGTCCATATCAATTTTGTACTGATTGCAATCAAGCCATACTCGATATGTTCTGGTTTCACCCTTCAATTCAGGCTTTGGTTCTGGGCCTTCCTCAATAACCCTTCCATTTTCATCTAACATGCCTTCTACTTCACATCCACGAACATACTTGATACCCCACTCTTCCGGAAAATATCCATTTGGGTTTGGGTACTCTTTAGGGTGACTTATGGATAGTATAAGGCAAACATCATGTTTTCTAAGAGCTTCCCACTCACTTTTTATTTCTCTCCTTACACTCAAGTTCACCGTTATGTCCGCACGCACTCTCGACGGTTTATCCTCGCCTACATTTGGCTTGGCTACTTCACACACGGCAAAGTTTGCAATTGGCTGGGCCATTCGAGCCCATCCCCTAAAGACAACACTGCCAGTTTCAGCTTCCCAAGGGTTCAATCTCATGACTATATCTTCAATATCTTGTCGAATTTCATAGGTAGACTCAAGTCTAAAAAGATCAAAATTTCTCAACAAATAGTCATGAAGAGTAAGAAACTGGAGATTTAACTTAGGCAAAGCTAAACAGGCATCCCCTGAAAAGTATTCTGAGGGAACAATATTGTCATCCCAAATGATAGTTTCCACCGGATACAATGGCATTCTATTTATTGCTTCAAGTTGTGAAATGCGTCGCTGATATTTCCACAGAATAATTTCAATCAGAAATTTTCTGTTAGTTTCCCCTTCATCCTCTTTGGGCAAAAGATGCATCAAATGACAGAGTTTTTGCAATTCTTCATCTTCCAACTGTTCAATATACTGTCGTAAAGTATTGGCGTCATCAACTCCCGCCACACTAGAAAAACTAAATGGTGTCAAACTTGTAAAATGTTTAAAAGTGGTACTCTGCAACTGTTTAATTTGATCATAGTGAATTTTCATAACATCTAAATCTGACAGAGGCTGTCCTGTATTATCATTTATCTCAAACTGCCCAAATACTTTCAAGATATAGAGTAACTGTGAAAAGAGTTTGCCTTCTTCATGGTTTGCTAGAGCTGATAACTGACATTTTACAAGAAAATTGCTTGAATGAAGAAGAGTATTAAAGAACCTACGGGTAGGTAGCTGAGACTCAAGATCAATCATCAATTCTAAGAATCTTTCACAGTAATGTACAATATCCTCACTTGTCTCAGCCTCATTTGTTGAAACTTGAGATAGCTTTTTCAAGAATTGTTGCATAAGAGAATATAAAAAATTTGTGTCAAAATCAAAATTTTCCAATTCAGTACCTTGCAGCTTTTTTCTGTGCCTAGCAGTCCTCTTTATAGCTTTGTTCCAGTTTGGAAACTCTCTCAGAACATTTTGCATTTGACCTTCAGATAAACATTCTAATATATTATATGATACTGTGTGGCTAATGCCATCTCGTATTAAGTCTGTCTCAATACTATTATAAAGGTGATTTAAAAATACAATCATATGAGTTTGCTCCTTCACTGTGAATGTCAAACCATCGTCTAAACAGGCTTTCATTAAGTGTCGCAGAAAGCTAGGGAAAGGACCGGGATGCTTAACAAATGAATCCCAAGCTGGCACTCGTTCACGGAATTTTTCGTTAACTAAAATGACAACTAACATGAGATGTGCAGGGGAAGCATCTTCCGAGTAATTAGGCCACACATAGTTCTCTAAGAACTGACTTAATTCTAGTACAACAATACGTCTATTAGAAAAGTCTGTTGCTCTAACTTCACTTTCATAAACATCTTCAATTATCTGTGGGTCATAAGCAAGATGAGTATCCCTGGTATCCGGAGACCAATACTGCTGGGCTAAAAATGTAACCCGATCAGCACTGATTTGATCAACAGTCAGCCCCTTCATTCTTGAGTTTTCTTCCAGAAATATTCCTTACATAATCAGTGGGTAGGAAATTCTAGTGGTCTGAAAAATAAAGAAACATAAATTATGTCTTGGTAAATGACCAAGGTTTAGTTTACAGAAACAATTACAATTCTTATTTATCCTACAATTTTTATTCTAAAATTTTTTAAGTAGTTTGTATTTTTCCTCAATATACAAACCTGAGGTCTTTACATGAGGAAGATGATTCAACATACCTGGAAATCAGCCATTTAACTTTCAAAAAAGTGTTTAAGTATATGTAGTGGATTAATGACTATTGGTGGGAGTCCTGCACATCCAGTTGGTATGCATTCCCTTTGCCTTTTGCCCAAGTGAGCAGAATGAGGGGTGGGTAGAGGTGGGCAGTTGTAAATGTAAAGACCTCAGGTTTGTATAGTTAGGAAAAATACAAATTACTTTAAAAATATGACATTGTTATGATACAATAAAGTTTGTTCATACTTACCTGGCAGATATATATATAGCTGTATTCTCCGAAGTCCGACAGAATTTCAAAACTCCCGGCACACGCAGTGGTCGGCCAGGTGGTAGTACCCTTTCCCGCCGCTGGGAGGCGGGCGTAAGGAACCATTCCCATTTTCTGTCAGATTTTTCTAGTGCCACTGTCTCCTGAGGGGAGGTGGGTGGGCACTTTGATTATATATATCTGCCAGGTAAGTATGAACAAACTTTATTGTATCATAACAATATCATTTTGTTCATGAATCTTACCTGCCAGATATATATATCGCTGAATCCCACCTTTGGAGGAAGGGGGAGACAGATTCGATTTTGGGAAACAATTTCATATATATGATTGATATTTTGGTTCCTTAACTGTTAGCATAGCTGACTTCGTGAGTACTGTCACCCAAGTCTGCTTCTGCTTTACTAGAGACTCCAGCTAGGTAGTGACCTGTGAAGCTGTTGAGTTCTAGAGGATCTGTCAACGGGGGCGTGACCACAATGCAACTAGATCCTATATTATAGACCTCCAATTTTGGTACTGCATTCCTAGAGGTGCCAGCAAGGACGTGACCTGTGTAGCTGGTGCGCTCTAATGAACTGTCACGGGGAGCGTGACCACAATGTGACAGATCATATAGATGTTGTTTAGACATCAAATGCTGTTAATGCTTACCTGGAGGTGCCAGCAAGGACGTGACCTATGTAGCTGGTGCGCTGCAGATGATTTGTCAACGGGGGCGTGACCACACTGTGACAAAAACATTTTACCCTACTATGAGGGCGAAGCAAAAACATTACCACCTGACCTAGCCTATCTGGTTAAACTTCGTATAACCAAGGCTAATGGAGGGAAGTCCACCTAAGGCGGCCTACCCAAGACCACAAAAAACTAAACACCTACATAAACATAATAAAAACAAAAAATAAAAATAAATAAAATTAAAAAGTCCAAACTAACATATTATTTTCTAAATGATAGGAAGAGTGCTACTCTCTGTTCCCAATATAGTGTCTGCTGCGACATATGGGCCCAAAGAGTAGCAGTTCTCGTATGTAATCCTCACCTCCCGAAGGTAGTGAGAGGCAAACACTGAATTACTTCGCCAAAATGTGGCATTCAAGATGTCATTGAGTGCCATGTTCTTTTGGAAGGCTACCGACGTAGAAAATAGCCCTCAGTCATGCGCATTCACCTTCAACACTTTCATATCGCTGTCTTGACAGGATGAATGCACTTCCTTGATGGTGTCCCTCAAGAAAAAAGCCAAAGCATTCTTTGACATTGGTAACCTTGGCTTCCTGACCGAACACCATAAGTTATCAGAAGGACCTCTTATAAACCTTGGTTCCTATCTTTTCAGACGGAGGGTTGACTTCCTAGCTATTGCTTAGGAGTCTGCTTCGTCTCACGAGCCTCCGCGAGGATGTGACCTATGGGTAAGAGTTCTTGTGGGTCTGCCGATGGGGGTCCTGAATTCCAAAAAGTTTACTCGGCAGAGCCTAACTGGCATTTGTCAATGGGTGCTAATCCACTCATATGACCATATACCTATGCCTATTAGCATAATTAAGGAGCACAACACCGATCCCGATCACCTGATCCTAACACGAGGGTTAGCGCTTAATTTGAAAAGAGTTATCCCCAAACTCCTTTCAAAAACCCCAATAAAAATCACTAAGTTAAACTAAAAATTAACTCACTAGTTAAGGATCAGTGTCGGCTCCCTATCCCAGCAACGTATCCGCAGACACGAATAACCAAGAGAAAAGGATCTCTTGTAGGTTAAATTGACATCCTTCGTGTAATGGGAGGTCAACACAGAATTGCATCTCCCGTAAGTGACAGCTCATATGTCCTTTATGACATATTGTTATGGAACCAAGAAGAATTCATAAAAGCTCGCACTTCATGCATAGGTTCGAATGGACTGGACATGAGGAACTTCAGAACTACATCCAAGTTCCAAGACGGCAACTTGGGTTGTTGAACCTTCATCGTTTCGAAAGATCTCAAGAGATCGTGAAGGTCTCTGTTGTCCGCCAAGTCCAGGCCTCTGTGCCTAAAGACAACTAAAAGCACACTCTTATAACCCTTGATTGTAGAGACTGCAAGTTTTAGATCCCTTCTCAGAAAAGGAAGTCAGCAATCTGGCTCACAGAGGTCGTGATGGAGGAAATGCCGTTCTTCTTGCACCAACTCCTGAAGACTGTCCACTTCGATTGGTACACTGCGTTGGAAAATGCTCTTCTTGCACTGGCGATAGCTTTCGCCATTGACGTATAAAAGCCTCTCGCTCTGGCCAACTTTTGGATAGTCTGAATGCAGTCAGACTCAGAGCGAAGAGGCTTCTGTGGTACCTCTCGAAGTGGGGCTGTCTGAGTAGATCTGTCCTTACTGGAAGCGTCCTCGGGAAGTCTACTACGAAGGCCATGACCTCTGTGAACCACTCTCTCGCAGGCCAGAACGGGGCGAACAAAGTCATTCTCGTCCCTTCCGACGCCGCAAACTTTCTCATGACTTCCCCTAAGATCTTGAACGGGGAAAGGCGTACAGGTCCATCCTCGTCCAGTCCCAGAGAAGTGTGTCTATCGTCACTGCAGCTGGGTCGAGTACTGGGGAGCAGTACAGTGGAAGCCTCTTCGTTCTGGACGTCGCAAAGATATCTACAAGTGGACGTCCCCATAACCCCCACAGCTCTTGGCATACCTCCTGATGCAGTCTACTCGGTTGGCAGAAGTTGACCTCGTCTGCTGAGGAGATCTGCCCAGACGTTCTCTACTCCTGCTACAAACTTCGTAAGGATCATGACGTCCAGTGCCCTTGCCCACAGCAAGATCTCCTTTGCCAGAGCAAAAAGGGGCCGAGACTGTGTTCCTCCCTACTTCTTCAAGTACGCCAGAGCTGTGGTGTTGTCTGAGTTGACTTGGACTATTCGATGAGAGACTTTTTCTTGGAAAAACTGGAGAGCTAAAAAGATGGCTGCCATTTCCTTTAGGTTTATGTGCCAGGACACCTGTTCCCCTCTCCAGGTGCCTGACACTTCTTTCCCCCTAATGATGCTCCCCATCCCGTGGTGGACGTGTCGGAGAACAACACTAGGTCGGGGCTCTGAAGCTTGAGAGACACGCTCTCCGACAGCTACACTGGATCTAGCCAACATTTCAAGTGATGTTTTACCTCTCCTGAAATTTCCAAGATCATGTGTAGATTCTTGTTTTCTTTCCAATTGTACTTGAGAAAAAATTGTAACGGTCTGAGGTGCAGTCTCCCCAAGGAAACAAACTTCTCCAGTGAGGAAATGGTCCCCAGTTAGACTCATCCATTCCCTCACCGAGCACGAATCTTTCCTTAGGAAGGCTGACACTTTGTCTAAGCCTTGCTGCTGACGCTGACGTCCCTGGGACGAAAAAGCTCGAAAAGCCACTGAATCCATCTGAATCCCCAGATACACAATGGATTGGGTTGGGATCAGATGTGACTTTTCGAAATTCACCAGTAGTCCCAGGGACTTCACCAACGATTAAGTTGTTTGAAAATCCTTCAGAGACCGCGTTTGAGTGGAGGCATGAATGAGCCAGTCGTCCTTCGAAGATAACAATTGCGAAGGAGGAGACTGAGGGGCCGCAGGTTGAAACTATTCTTCAAAAGAGGCTTGAAGCCATCGAACCAAGACCTCTTCTTCTTCTCAACTGACACACGTTCGGGAAGATGGTAACCGTGCTCTCTAGACAACCTCTGGAGAGCTGCATGAAATCTAGAGAGCAAGGCAACTGGCGAAAGAGCGGAACGAGGAGAAGGAGAAGGGGACTGCCTGGACTCTTGATTGGCAGCCTATCATCCTTCCTCTCGCGATGTGGCTTTGCCTTTCTCACTGCAATCAATGAAACAAGTTGTTGTTGCAAAGACACAATCATCCTTTTCGATGGAGAACATTCCTTCTCAGGCAAAGGGCTGATCCTTTGAGAAGACGATGGGCGAGGGGAAGCCCTCTTCCTTCTCACATGGACCGCCAAGGATATATCTTTGGAGCGACCAAAGCGCTCAAAAGCATACTCATCGGAAGACGTCCTCTCCGGTGAAGATCGCAACACCGCAGAAAAGAGAGACGACGTGAAGCGTCCCCCTCCCTGAGACCAAAGACGAAGGCCGCTTGTGCGACATACATCATACATCTTAGCTCTCTTTTACTGCGGAAAGTCTTCCAATTGCCCAGGAGACGACCGCAAAGCAGAAGGAGCTAACGGACGAGAAGCGTCCCCCTCCGAGGAACCAAAGACGACGGCCGCCTGTGCGACATATAGCGTCTTCGTTCTCCTCAGAGGGAGCGAGACCCTCCGAGAGTTCCAACTCCTGCGCGGGGAGGACGTCTCTGAAGACAAAAGTAATCTGTCAAGATTCGAATTCTATGAGATTATGAGCCATGACATCACCTATAGACGAATCTTGATTATGAGAGATGTTCAGAATCATTTCTAGATCATCTATGCTATTCCAGTTTTTCTGCAGGAAAAACTGGAGAGGTGTGAATTTCAGTCTATTTAGGGAAAACAAACTTCTGCAGCGAGGAAATGGTCCCCTGCAATTCATTCATTCCCTCACCGAGCATGTTTCCTTCCCTAATAAGGCTGCGTTTCACTTAAACAGGAGTAATCTGAAGACACTGTAGAAGATTGTTCATTTGTTTCTTCCTAAAAGTCTCCTTCCTGAGATCCATTACTATTCTCTGATTCTCGGCGAATGTCTGAAGAAGCATTACGTTGTGCGTCCAGCCGAGCATCCTGCCGAGCGTCACGCTCGGCGCTGTCGTATTTGGCAGCGGAAGGAGTCCCCCTCATAATCGAGCGAGGGACGTCTCGGCCAGCTAATTGACTGCATCTCTTGCACATCATTCTTGTTTCGAGGGAAATCATGTGTGCTATGCCGCTGTAGACTCGGACAGAATTCTGTTACCTTGCGGTAAACAGAACTGAAAAAGGTCTAATACATATATATATACATACACACACATATACACATATATATCTATACATATATATATACATACACACACACATATACACATATATATCTATACATATATATATATATACATATATATATATACACACATACTACATACACATATATATATATATATTTTTTTTTTTTTTTATGAAAAAATTCTCGCAAAGTGAAGATGTTGTCATGTATGCTAGAATTCCCCTCAACCCGAGGCTAAGGCCGTGATTGTAGGGTAGAAATACGGTTAGTCCGTCAATCCTGCAGGAGAGAGAGAGACGTAAGCTACCGCGCATGGCAGACAATCAGATGGAACTGAGCACTGGCATTAGTGACAGCAGACTCAGAGAACGTTCGTCGTTCTCGCACTGCTCTGCCTGAGTTGCCACCTACACCATTCTACGAATGAATAGGTTTACTATCATTCTAGAGCAGAAACAAAAAACCATCAAACTGGTATATTTAAGCAAAACTGAATTTGCTAAATATAAAAGGCTAACTTGGTATTGTCATAACAATACCTTAAATGTTTAAAAATAGGGAAACCGGCAACCCCTAAATAGTTGCAGGGAGAACCGATTAAATGTAATAAGAATAATCGTACTCTCGGTTGTCCTCCGTAGGAGTAACTATGGTATGAGTATATAACTTGAACCATACAACCGCTTGATAGTAATATTACGTAAGGGCAAAAATAATATTACTATGATACAACAACGCTTGTTCACCTTTACCCGGCAGATATATATATATAACTGACTGGTAAGTTTTATGAACAAACGTAGAGTATTTTAGACACTTGGACAGCTACCTCCCTACTACATTCTGCCTCGCCGAGGTAGGGAGAGCCATCACGCGGTAGTGTTTTGTCAATGAGAAATTATACGCTTACGCGATAGAATGAACACTCATGGCATTATCACTATACTTCTAAAACTTTCCAATGCAAACATGATTCCAGGCTACGCAAAGATTTAAGAATCACAGATAGGGTATTACCCTCCAAAGACACTATTGTAGGGCCCGAAGGCATCACCGGTCTTTGGAGGGATAAATTCTACTGGACGAGTAACTTGTGTTACACGCCTGGAGGAAGACCTCCATACACTATCACGTTCTAGTTTACGTACCTATGATTCATAAGCCTTCCACGCAGAATCAGACATATTTTCACACTCGTTGCAGCGGTCATCAAACATACAAACATGTTTCCTACAATTTGCGCACACTGTATGAGGGTCTACCGAAGTTTTCGGTAGCCTAACCTTGTATTCTTCCACACAACATACTCTGGCCTAGTCGAACTAGATCCAGACATCGTAAGTTTAAGGAAAAATCAAGTCAAAATAAAAACAATCCACAATTAGCGTATGCCTAACCACCGATCCAAATCAAATAACCAAAAATCAATCGGGATACTCAAGTGACCAAAAGAGTTCCAAAATCCAATGACGGAGGTGCAGAAAACACTTGTTGTCTGCACTGGCGACAGAAAATATCTGACAGAAAATGGGAATGGTTCCTTACGCCCGCCTCCCAGCGGCGGGAATGGGTACTACCACCTGGCCGACCACTGCGTGTGCCGGGAGTTTTGAAATTCTGTCGGACTTCGGAGAATACAGCTATATATATATCTGCCAGGTAAGTATGAACAAATTATCATTTGTTCTTACACAATCCACAAACCATTGGTCTTTACATGTGGAAGACTTAGTAGTTCCTTGGTGGGAGGATTCCAAATAAGTGTGTGAACTGATGACATATTGAACGAAAGTATGAACAACTATGTGTTAAACTGTCAAACTTCTAGATCTTTTGAATTAATGTGGTAGCAACATCGTTTCAAAAAAGGCTTGGATGAACACAGAGTGTTGGAGACAATAAAACTAGAGATAAACAACAGGTTGTCTTATCATAAGCCCCTCTCCTCTTGCATAACCCGCCAAACAAGCATGTGACTGATGGCTACTAGCCTCTCTCTGTGAGAGAAGAGAGATAAAAGAATGAAGAGAGGGAGACACTCCACTCGCATTCACTCTTTGTCACCAAACACCTTTGGTGAAATGCAAACTGTCCGCTATGGGAGCTGGGCAAGCTGCATAACTTGTTGGGCAGCCACCACAGGACCCAGGGAAAAGGAGTCCCAGGGGATGTGGGAAACGTCCTCAAGCAGAAAAACGTGCAAGTGGACAGCCTAGACCACTTTCTGTCCTAATACCTGTAAAACTGACAGGTACTTCCACAATGCGAGGGACGGACCAATGCCCCTATCCTCATGAGGTGCTTGGAACAAACTCCTGGCTACATGTCAGACATAGAGTACGCTCATTTGATGGCCTCACAAGACTAGAAAGAAATCATATTCTTGAACATTTCTTTCTTAGTTGAGCCAATACTAATGGAGAGTCATATATACTCAAGCCACATGTCAAGTCCCCTGAAGATAGTACCATAGCACTCAAACTGGAAACAGTAGTATCTTGTTACGATCACTACCAACCAGTTCCTAAATGGGACTAAACATGACTTGAAAGTCTTTGCTACAAGTTCTGAGACAAACTCCAGCATGTCTTCCTCAAAGCTGAGACCTCTACAGTCAGGAAGACTAAGTAGTAGACCTCCTCTGGGTGAGCTTACCTGTGGGTCTGCAATGCCTTTCTGGACCCTGGCACAGTTCCCATGCAAGAACGTACTGGGGGTGAGGCCACGCCTGTGCGTTGGGCCTTCACTCTCGTAGAGTGGGGCCCTCAGTTCTGTAGACAGGGGGAGCTTACCAGTGTCATGGGAGTCTGTGGAACTCTGTGCAGTGGCAGAACCTCACCTGCCCAGGGAATTCATTTCCCAGTGCCAATATTGGTGACACAGACACAGGACACCTCTGGTGACATGTATCCTTGGAATTTGTGCACCTGTAATTCCCATGGCATGGGGTTCCGTCAAACCCCGTGTAACAGTTGCTACCAATACATTGGGGTCTGAAGAGCCCCGTGCAGCAGTTGAGGTTCTTCGGCAGCCTGGGAAGGTGACTTCCAGGGCTGGTGACAGTGGCATGGGTGTCTATGGAGACCCATGCCTGTTGCTCCCATAGCACAGGTCTCAAGAGGCCCGAACAATGGTCCCAGTGTCCATAGACATGGATTGCCATTGAGAGATCCCTTTGCCTCTTCCGAGGCCTCAAGATTGTTCTATGGGTGTTAGGAGATGTTTCTACCAATGACCATGGCAGTGGAATGACAGAATAGCACACTAACAGTTTCTATCATTGGGAGGTTCCAAAGATTGGGAAATTTTGTGTAATATCTGGGTGTATAGGCAAAATCCCTGTCACCTGACACTGGTGACTCAGCTTATTTGACACTACGTTCCAGTTCCCCAAAATATACCTGGCTAACAGCTCTACCGAATATGCAACCACTCACTTGTACACTTGCACTATCAACATGTAGAGTTGAAGAGAAATCAGTCCTCAGTACCACTGAGTAGTTTACCAAGATCCTGAACCTCTCAAAGAGCTAAGGAAGCTGTCTTGAGTTCCAGGATACTGATGTGGAGGTATTTGCCATTCCGGTTCCTCTCACCTGAAGGCAGCAACTCTTCTTCTAGGTGAGCACCTCTTTCCTCGGTCGATGCACCTAAGAACAGGGGTATGATGGAAGGGGTGTCGTGAACACAAACTCCAGCGAGGTTTCTGTCATCTGGCCACTTTCCAATTCACTTCCTCCCCTGGAGGAATGGAAAGGAATTGGGAGTCCCTTATCGGAGACTAGAACTCCAGCATTTGTCACTGAGGGAAACAAAGGTGAAGATTCATGAGGGCCTGGCTTCTCTAACGGCAACAGGTGAATGAGGATGACTTGTCACTGTTGAGCTGGTTGTTCCTTTAGAGACAGGAATAGTACTCTTTTATGAACTTGCTGATATGGGACTGAGACCAAACACCAGCATATCAGGACACCAAGTGTTCCGCTCAAGTGTGAGATTAGGTGTCTCCAACTTGAAAGAAGATGCCAAATCCCAGCAAATTAGAGAAGTCATCTCATCCCCATACAAAAGATGGATATGTTTTCAGAAATAAGTATCCAACAAGTATTAACAGTACCACCTTCACCTCTTCTCAAGGGCGAGATTGACAACAAACCAGGCAATGAAGTATGGAAGTGAACCACACATTGGAGATAGGTGGTAGGAACTCAAAGGTCTCTGCTGTGTATGGTGCCATGTTGCATCATGGCTTGTCAGGTGGCCTCTCTTTGAAGCAAAAGGTGGAAAAGAACTGTTTCCTTGGCATCCTTCCCCTTTCCTTCCACCCTTGCCCACTTCCAGGAAGGACAGGGGGCTAAAAGAAGTCCTGTTGCACACTTTCCTAGTAGTGTAAAAGATTGGGTGTTCCTTCACAGGCCCTTGGAAGCCTGGGGCTTCCTTGGAACCAGAGAGGAAGAGATAGCCTGGCCCAAAGGCAGAGCTGTAGAATCATGTGAAGATCTGTAGGTCTTGGGCTCTATCAAGTGAACATGGAGATACATGGCGATCAACTTTAGTCCTACCTGTCACTCAAGGCATCCACTTCTACCACTAGCCTGAGGGAAGTGAAACCTTGTATCAGTTCGTTCCTGAGTACCAGTGCTGACTCCTAACCAATATACCTGGTAAACTGATTCGAACCACTGCCTCTCCTCTTTGCAACAGGTTCACACACAGGTTAGCTGTCTGGTGGGCTAGGTAGAGAAAAAGCTTCTACCTCTGGACGTCAGTCTCCTGAATGTGACTTCCTCTTCAGAACTATGAGAACCTGAAGAGGAAGAAGTGATCTTGGCCATGTAATGGAACAAAGATTCATCCAGGGAACCATATGAAATGCTGCCATGCCAGTCGATTCCATTGTCACTACCCTGTGAAGAGAAGCTCCCTCTGCAGGGAGGCGTTCAGCGACAGCCGCCAAACACCAGGTCAACCTATTTTGGTTGGCAAAGGGATCTTCAAGGTACTGAGGAATTCTTCTGGTGTTACAGAGGCTGAGGAAGTGTTTTTCACCATAGGTGAAACCTGAGTGAACTGTCTTTGTCATACAAGAGAAAATTCACTTGGCTCAAAACCCCTTTGGCAAGTTGCGACCATGATGAGCCATCGACTTTGGTTTCCTTCATAATTCCCCAGACTACTTTGATGGCTGATGACCTATTCACAGGAATAAAATTCTTGAGATCATCAAACTTCTGAATCACACAGCCAATCAATCCCTGGAAAAAAACTCCAGTCACCCAGTGATCTCTCTACCACTCAAGTATACAATTGGTTCAGTCCACAGATCGAATCCAGAGTACATAGTATATGCTTCTGTGACTGGGACAGGATGGCAGTGATAACTTTTCCAGTCTTAAACCCAAAAACTGTCTGATATCCAGTTCTCGTTAAAGTCTGAGCTGGTAAGAAAACAGGTGAGAGACAGCATCCTTACCTTACCAACCAGAAGCCAAGGACTCTGCAGGTGAGTAAGGCCATGGCAGTGGCAATCCTCAATTCATGTTGAGGACGGCCATACAGGTCTGGGAGAGCGAGCTTATTCACATGAACGTGACAGAACTATCCTTGAGTGAGCCAGTTTATTCTTGTTAACATGAACAAGGCTGTCCTAGGAAGCATGATCATTCACACACAGGCATGAAAGCAGCCATCCTGAAGATGTGCTATACAGTCTTCTTCATCGTGCCTCTACAACAAGACCGAACTAACGAGGCTTTGGGTTCATCACTCGGTCTAACCAAAAAACTTTGTGGGGAGACATTCAATCCACAGAAACAGCCATGGTCTCTTCCCCAAGATCATTGAGCTGAGAGATCAGCCACATGATTTCCGAATAGGTCCTCTGTATACCCGGGGCGCCTGTGTCCTGAGGGAAAGTACCTTCTCCCTTCAGGTCCCAGTACCCTCAGCCTACTCTCTCAGCAAGAGAGGCCTTGAAAGAACCCCATACCCTCTCTTGTTGAGAGCGGTCGAGCACCTTTCCTGGACATGACAGAAGCCAAACCCCCAACAGGAGGGGGAAAACCGTTACCAATCATCAAGACGATGACAGGACGGGTCTAGATGAGCTTTCCCGAGGAGAGCGAATGGGTTCATCCCCAGGTAAGCGTCTTGTATGCATGAACGAGGGCAAGGGCTGATCTGGAAAGTGATCATGCACTCTCAGGCATGAACTCAGGCTGTCCTCACGAAGTGACCCAGTCTTCTTCGAGGCCTTGGCCTTTACACGTGAAGAAGACTGTATGGGGAACTCATTCATAGCTTCTCCAATGCATGGACATGCAAATTAGCTACAACTGTATGAGACACTGGTCACGTGCTCGTGCTCGCGAGCACTGCCAGGGCGTATGGTAGTGCAAGTATCCTGTGCACTCATTCTCTCTTGCTGGTGCTGCAGAGGTCCATGGACCCTGTGCAGCATTAAAGGAGCCTACCCCAGCCCATGGAGGTGACTTACTGGTACAGGTAACTCAGGGTTCCTAAGAAACCCAAGTACTGAAGACATGCTACAATCCTCCTAGAAGCAGAGGCCTCTACAGAAGAAAACTGAATGGGGAATCCCCTCTTGCCTTTCCTAGATGAGTGGACCAGTGGGCCAATGTCACCAATCCAGGAACCCTTACCAGACAAGGAATGATTCCCATGACTGTTGCATCGGGGTCTGCGGAACCCCAGGGAGTGGTTGCTCCCATGCCAGACAGACAATTGAGAGTTACAGTACTGGTAGTATCACTAGCAAGAGATCCCTTAGCCTTCTCCGTGGAAGAAAGTTGGCTATCAGAAGCCATATGGGACTTCTACAGTTGGGAGGGGCACCCTTCTTCTTCCTCCACTTGGTAGCTTTGGAAGTTGAGAAGACAGCTCAAGACGAAGATGAAGGAGAAGACAATGAATTTTCGAATTCCACTGTCAGTCCAACACCGTTCCTGTACAAAACAAGTAGTAGAGCCGTTCACGCAAACGTGCAAGGAAGCTATCCCCATGTGAGTGTCTCGTATGCATGAATGCAGGCGAGAGCTGACTCTGGGAACGATTGCCCACTCTCGGGCATGAACTTGGGATGATGTCTTCCAGATTTGCAGCAGTCTTCTTCAAGGTCTTAGCCGTTTAGAAGCAAAGAAGATTGTATGGGAAATTTGTTGATAGCTTCTCCAGGTGCACAGACTTGCAAATTGGCTGCATAGTATTGGATCCTGGCCATGTACTCGGGAGAGTATATTGGCATGGATGAGGCAGCGCTTGCAAGTTGTGCACTCACTCTCTCCTTATTGGTACTGTGGAGATACTTCAGTGATAGAGGAGCATACACCAGCTCATGGGGGCGACCCACAATACTGGTAAAGGTAACCCGGGGTTTCTAAGAAACCCAAGCACCTGGGGTGATGCAGGTCTCCTGGGAAGACCACACATCCGAAGCTCCTGAATCATGAATCTTTGTGTATCATTTCCTTCTTCTACCTGAGAATTCAAAGAATCTCGAGCAAAGATAGGCTCTATAGCAGCCCTCTGAGTGATTCATTGGTACTGGTAAAGGGTAGATTCAGGTTTCTAAAAAAATGATATTGTTAGAATACAATAAAGTTTTGTACATACTTACCCGGCAGATATATACTTAGCTTATGTCTCTGACGTCCGACAGAAATTCGAATTTCGCGGCACACGCTGCAGGTAGGTCAGGTGATCTACCCCCCTGCCGCTGGGTGGCAGGAATAGGAACCATTCCCGTTCTAGAACCAGATTTTCTCTTCCACCTGTCTCCTGAGGGAGGCTGGGTGGGCCATTCATCGTATATTTTAAATTTCTGCCGGGGTAAGTATGTACAAAACTTTATTGTATTCTAACAATATCATTTTTGTACATGCAACTTCCCCGGCAGATATATACTTAGCTGATTGACACCCTTGGTGGTGGGTAAGAGACAACTATTTACTGAATAGACAGGTAAACAACATACGTTGTAGGTAATAAAAAAAAATAAAACCTTGGTTCCTACTTGTTCAGGCGGAAGATTCCATGGCTAATGCCTAGGAATCTGCTTCGCCTCAAGAGCCTCAGCGAGGATGTGACCTATGGCTAAGAGTTCTTGTAGGTCTGTCGATGGGGTCTTATCCATTTACTCGACAGAGCCTCTTACATGACAATATGCCTATGCATAGTGGCATAATTAAGGAGCACAACACCGATCCCGATCACCTGATCCTAACACGAGGGTTAGTGCTTAAGTTGAAAAGAGTTATCCCCAAACTCCTTTCAAACAACCCAAAGAAAAAACACGACGTTAAATAAAATTTAACTCACTAGTTAAGGATCAGTATCGGCTCCCTATCCCAGCAATGTATCCGCAGACACGTATCAACCAAGAGAGAAGGATCTCTCGTAGGTTATCTTGACATCCGTCAGATATGGGAAGTCAACACAGAGTTGCATCTCCCGTATGTGACAGCTAATATGTCCTTATGACATATTGTTAAGGAAAGAACAAGAATTCAGAAAAGCTCGCACTTCATGCGCTTTTAATTCTCAGCTGTTTGAAGGAATCATCAATGCACTTGTCAAGCGCTTAGGAGATCACATTGTCTCAAAGAAGGCCAGGGCATTCTTTGATATAGATCTCTTCTGGGTGAAGCCTGGAGCCTGGCTAGCGCTTCGTGCCTGGCAGGCGCCTAGCGCCTGTCTAGCGCCTTGCGCCTGGCTGGAGCCTTGCGCCTGAATGGCGCCTAGAGCCTGGCTGGAGCCTCGCGCCTGGCTGGCGCCTGATTGGCTCCTCCCTCCTGGCTAGCGCCTCACGCCTGGCTGGAGCCTTGCGTTTGGCTGGCGCCTTGCGCCTGGAGCTTGGCAGAAGACTTCATGATTACTGTCTATGAGTCTGCATGCCTCAAGAGTTTCAGCGAGGTAGGGACCTATGACTGACAAACCCTTCTGGATCATGTCAATGGGGGCTAGCCCGCTTACACGACAGAGCCTTCTCGGATCGTGCCAATGGGGGCTGACCCACTTACATGGCAGAGCCTTACCTGTATCATATCAATGGGGACTAGCCCTCTTACATGACAGAGCTTTAGGTTTCTCTTTACTGGAAGGAGCCTTGCGCCTGGATGGATCCTCAATCCTGACTGGAGCCTAGCCTTGAAGGAGCCTGGCACCTGGATGGTGCCTGGCTGGCTTCTAGAGCCTGGCTGGCTCCTAGAGCCTGGCTGGCGCCTCGCGCCTGGCTTGGCTCCTCCACACTTGCTGGAGCTTCGAGCTTGGAAGAGTCTCTAGGCTGTCTGGCGATGTCCACATCGGACACTCTTATATCTGTCCGATTTGTTCGCCCGCTCCTTCTCAGTATCCGACCATGACAGAGTTCCTTGGAACTGTCCGCCTCTGGCGTTTTTCGCCTGTATCGGCATTTGGCGCCTGGCTGGCGCTACATTGTCCGAGAGTCCTGAACAACCACATAGTCTATCAGGAGACTGGAGAAGGGTGGAAGAAATTCTTCCCCTTTGATCTTTTGGCCCCTGGCAAGGGGAGGTGATTGTAGTCAGCTACATCCAGTAGACGACAGGATATCTAACAATACGAGAGAGAAGAGTCTTCCTCCGAGGAGGATCCTTCGTGAATACTTCCTTTGCTAACGAGATCCCTTCTTACATGTTGATGAGGTTCCTCGTTGCAGAATCTTCCCTATCCTTGCCCGAAGGAAGGGAAGGAGTCTGGAAGTCGAAGGAGACTCCGAGCTGAAATTGGGCGGAACCCTGATTTCTAGCTCTTATTGTATCCTTCTGAATACCTTCTGGGAAGCATTTCGAGCCCTCATCGCACCCCGAAGACTCTTTAGGCAAACGTTTAAACCATCTCTTCTTCTGTAGATGAAAAAGTAAGTACCCTGCCTGGGCAACGAAACTTCTATCTGAAAGCGTTGCGTCAGGAATAGAGGGTTTTAGTTCTTTTCAGACATACTATGCTGGCAAGAACCCATTGCCGAGTCTCCATTGAATCTGATGCGAGATTCCAATGCACAAAAAATTCACTTGTCTTCTTGGTCATTTAGGGCAAAGAGAAACAAAGAATTCCTTCATAAACTTTCTCAAAGAAGTTTGATGAGGAGCAGTTCCATTTTGTCAGAACACGGAATCTGTGGCCACAAAAAGATCCCATTCGAAGTACATGATATCCTACTCTTTGTCGTATTGCGGTATCGTATAAGATCCCGAAGATCTTAATCTTCTGTTATCTCTAATTCCCCTTGTAGAGACAGAGTATAGCCTTTTACTGCCTTCTTTGATAGCAGATATATACCTAGGTGATTCTTCCCTCTGAAAGTGAAGAAAGAACCTCGCTATGTGGTTCACAGAGGTATCGGAAGAGGACAGTTTCCTCATTCCATCTAGCACGATCTGCAGCAATTCTATGTCTTAGCCATGACTATTGTCATTTACCTTGAAAAATCCTCTCATTCATGTCCACTTCTGGTCAGTCTGCACGCGGAAAGACTCAGAGTGGAGAGGTTTTTCAGGTCTATTTATAATAGATTCTGATAGAATATCCAGATACTCTTGGAAAAGCCTTACGAAACATGCTGTGAGAAGAACGTGACTTCTGTGAATCCAACCTCTCTAAGGCCAAAATGAGGCATTCATCCTCTCTTCCTTTGACGCCCATTTATCTTAATATCTGTTAAGAATTTATAACTAGGGGAAAAAAGACTAAAGTTTATTCCCCTTCTTTAAATTAAAGATGTCGTATATTGCTACCTCTCTTGGTTCGAGGAAAAGGAAGCAGTCTATAGGAAGCCTGTTCGTCTTCTACCTTGCGAAGAGATCTGTGAAGACGACTTTCCGCAGGTTCTCACAACTCTTTTCAATAAATGTTAGACATACGTTAACAGTTATTATCTTCGAGAAGGTTCTCACGGACATGCAAAATCTTGCATCGAACCTTTAAGGATCGTTACGTTCCGTGTCTGTTCCCAAATAGGTTCTCTTTTGTTAACGCGAACAGGGGCAAAAAAAGAGATTCTCGATGCTCTTTGCGATATGAGAGAGTCGTGGAATTGGCCTAAGTGATTAAAATAAATCATTTCATCATTCCTTGTAAGCGACCCCTTTCCGATTATATGGGTAACGAAATCAGGAACGAATCTTGCCGTTACCGAGCCTCCGAGAGGCTACTGGTTTGTTTGTTTGTTTGTATGGTGTTTTTACGTGACTTCCAAACCACGTCGAGAGTGAACTTCTATCACCAGAAATCCACATCTCTCACTCCTCAATGGAATGGCCGAGAATCGAACCCGCGACCACCGAGTGAGAAGCAAACACCAAACCAACCACTACTGGACTCTTAGGTTAATAACTCGCTAAAACGAGAAAATATCTTGGATGGTGCTTCTGGCGCATTGCGCCAGGCTGGCGCTTCTGGCGCAATTTGCGCCAGGCTGGCGCTTCTGACGCTTTGCGCCAGGCTGGCGCTTCCTTCTAGTTCTTTTAAGGTTATGTGCCAGAACATCTGTGCCTTTATGGTACCCGACATCCTTCACGTGTTAATTCCGTTCTTAGTAGGAAAAAACTTTTATATACGTAGTATAGTCCATTCAGGGAAACAACTTCTGCCACTAAGAGAATGCTTCCCATCCGACTCCCCCATCTTCTCTTGAGCAATATCCGATTCTAAAAAGGTTGTGTGCGTTTCTCGAAAGGATGAGAGAATTATATTATACCGTGCTCTGCCGTATTAGAATCCTTTATAATACTGTCACATTGTGGTAAACAGCATTAATCTAGGAAACCTTTGTAAGGATACTAGGAATTCTGTAGTTAACCTCGGTATGTGCATAAGACTTGACCATACCGTAGTCTTAAAGTGAATTCTCTTCTACTACATTCATCTTCTCACTAAGCATGTACTCTAATAAGCCATGCTTTCGTAAGCATGAGAGCATCATATAATATAGAGTTCCGCTGCGTTAGAATCCTTTAATAATGTTACCTACGGTAAACAGCATTGAAATGTTGTAATATCTTTCTTATTGAAAGCTTCTTAGCAAAAGGCAGACAATATTTTATTTATGTTTGCTTAACTATCCCCTCAATCCGAGGCTAAAACCGAGATTGTAGGGGAGAGACACGGTTAGTTATTCCATCCCGCAGGAGAGAGACATGTACCCAACCACTCATGACCGACACCTACATGTTACTGCGTTGGTCTCTAAGGAAGGCGCGATAGCAGTCTCCGTTAGCCGTCTGGCCTTACTCTTCCAGAGTTGCCAGCTACTCCCATTAAATAAAGGAATCTTATAAAATTATAATCGAACTTCAGGAAGTTCTTATTCATGCATATTTAAGCGAAACAAGACTTCGATAAATCTAGAAGCTAAGTCGGTGTTGTCTTAACAATCCCTTTAAGCGTAGCCCTTCCTAGGAAATTCCTGGAAGGATACTGGTAATTGAGTTGCTCTGCAAAGAAGTAACTACGGTATGTGTGATTTGCCGTATCGTATTCTCATACAGCAGATACTCTACTACTACCTTCTTTCCCTGCCGAGGCAGATAGAGAAAGGAAAAATTTTTACTGTCTTCGTTCTTTTCGTTAATAGAATGATAGAAAGAGTATATATATCTCCTTAAGGAAGGAAGTCAATCCAGGAACTCTTTAAATCTTCGTGATTTCCTCATAAATCGCGGAAGAGACAGAATTCCTGTTCATCTGTAGGGTTTACGGAAGGAAGTAGATATTTCCTATCCGCCATCATACCCAAACGTCGATGAGATTCTTATAAAGAAAAACTCCCAATGCTCTTGCCTCTTCATAACGAGGGAAGAGCATGAATGAAAGAGAGCAGTCCGCATTGAGAGGAACTGCCAAACACAGGAGTCTTCTGAATAATGAAAAAATGGCTTCTCTTAGTATCAGAATCCTTCTGACAAACGCGACGGCGTTGCTCAAGTTAAAAACTCAAAGAGGAGCCTCGCGACTGACCTCTCTCTCATAAGAAGATTTGGAATATTCTGGCGCCTGGCTCCTTGCGCCTAGCGCCTGGATAGTGTTCCCGCGCGCCTGGAATGTTCCGCACGCCAGAAAGGAGACTCGCCCCTGGAACGTTCGCTTGCGTGGAAGGTCCCGTGCGCCCTGATAGTTCCGCGCCTACTAGACCCCTTTTAGAAAGAGCCTCTTGCCCGGAAACGTTCAATGGAAGGATCGTTCTGATTACCACTGTACTATAAGGCTCCTTGCTCTAGCCGTCTGTTTTTCTGGCGCAATTTGCGCCAGGCTAGCGCTTCGCTCTTTGAAGGCGCCTTGCGCCAAGAAAAATTTTCTAGAACGCGGCTCGCGCTCAGTTGCTAGAACGCGGCTCGCGTTTGGTTGTAGGAGCGCGGCTCGCGCTAGTCTGTTTTCTGGAACGCGCTCACTGCTGGCTGTTGGAACGTGGCTCACGCTAGCTTGCTGGAACGCGGCTTCCTAAGTTCCTGGCTGGCTCTTGCTCAGTGTTCTCTTAGTTTTCAGAGAACGCGCTAGATCATCAAAACATATACATTCTTCGTCTTTTCGGATGTAAGATGAAGAGACGCACTTTTTTAAGGATGCCTTTTCAATGGCTATCCTTGGCAGTCTGGGACGCTCTACAGAACCTGCCGAGGGGACGCCTGACCGGTGGGGATTCTCTGAAACCTCCTTACGGCTTTCGACATTCCTTCTCCCCTGGGCTTGGGAGCTTGAAAGAGGTCTAGGCCTGGGAGCGAGACAGAGCCGATCAGACGCACCCTCCACTGCAATGGGGAACACTAGTAATCACTTCTTACCTTTCAATAGCTCGCATTTTGAGCCACAATCCTTGTCTTCAAATTGCAATTATGAATTTGAAGTTTCTGCGAAGTAAGAAGGTGATGAGGATGCAACACTACTAGTACTGTTAATACTCTAATTGCTCGTTAGTACGAGTTTCCAAAAAACTTTTAAAAGAAACGTATCTAGTTACATGCTTTACTGACTCCCTAAAGTAGGAAGTCAGTATATTTCCTCAATCAATTCTAACACTTATTACACGTATTAATGAATAAATATTAATATTTCCCTTTCTTGCAAACTATGTGAGTGTCTACCGAAAATTTCGGTAGTTACACGTCATAAATTCTTCAAAATTTTCGAAGCCAAATTCATTAAAAAGTTAATAAAAGCGTATGCCGAACCAAAGACCCAGTACTTCCCTGCAAAAGACAGCCCAGAAGATCGATGGCGATGAAAAACGAAAATCAAGTCAGGAGGTAGCAACAACATATGTTGACACTACCGCGACAGAGAAAATCTGGTTCTAGAACGGGAATGGTTCCTATTCCTGCCACCCAGCGGCAGGGGGGTAGATCACCTGACCTACCTGCAGCGTGTGCCGCGAAATTCGAATTTCTGTCAGACGTCAGAGACATAAGCTAAGTATATATCTGCCGGGGAAGTTGCATGTACAAAACCCAAGTACTCAAAGTGATGTTTCCCACTCAAGACTTGCCCACCTAAATCTCCCGATCATGAAAGGATTGATCATCAACTGTTTTTTTACCAGAGTGCCGCAGAAGAAACATTATACCAGTCGGTGGAGGTAAGTCCACGATCCTGGTAAGGGTAACTCGGGGTTTCAAGAAAACCAGAGTTCCAGTGATGACATGAGTCCCACTCGAGACTCGCCCACCTAGAGCTCCTGAGTTACGGGTGAGTCGATCATCAGTTGCTCCCCTCTACTCAGGTGTCCGAGGAAACTCGATCAGAATAAGGATATACCAGTACATGGAGGTAACTCCATGGTACTGGTGAAGGTAACTCAAGTTTTCAATGACGCCAGATTACTACTTCTTGGAGATTCACACACTCGAGCTTCTGAGTCGCGCATAAAGGACAATCGTTGGTTGCTGCCTCTACCTGAGTGTTTGAAGAAACACAGGCAGAGGTACACACTAGCCCAGGGAAAAATGGACTTCTTGAAACTAGTACATATAGGTGTCACGGGTTACCTCTTCCAGCGTGTCATATCTGAAGAAACCCGTGCAGCTGGTGCTTTCGTGTTGAAGCTGCAACACAGTTCCCAAGTCTGAAGATGTGGGAGAGCACCAAGAAAAATTATGGCTACAATATCATTCTCATCTTTGACTTCTACACAAGGCCATCATTGTCCCAGGACCCTTAACACATACAGTACAGTAACACTACACTCTTCTTCTTCTCTCGTTCATGCTGCCTACCATGTGGCTGGATGAGACGAATCAAAATGAGTAATTGGCAACATAAAGGGCAATACTACAAGTACATACTGCCAGCTCTACAACATCTGAAAAAACTAAAATACCTATTACAAATGTCAAAGAAATTTTCAGTATACACCATGTACAAACTTCCCCTCGAAAAGCAAAAGAATAAAATTCTCCCCAAGAGAACGTACAGTTGTCATAGAGCAAAACATACAAATGAGATGGAAAACCAGTGTATATCCTTGCTTTAGCAACGTTACAACCAGCTGTTTTCCAGCTGTGCTGAAAGTAACGCCTATTGTAAAGGACCGACCGTTTGTATTTTGCGTAGGAACAAACTTCAGGTTTGCTTGTTAGGAAAATGATATTGTTATAATACAATAAAGTTTCATACATACTTACCTGGCAGATATATACATAGCTAAGACTCCGTCGTCCCCGACAGAAATTCAAATTTCGCGCCACTCGCTACCGGTAGGTCAGGTGATCTACCTGCCTGCCCTGGGCGGCAGGACTAGGAACCATTCCCGTTTTCTATCATATTTTCTCTCTTCCACCTGTCTCCTGCGGGGAGGCTGGGTGGGCCATTAATCGTATATATCTGCCAGGTAAGTATGTATGAAACTTTATTGTATTATAACAATATCATTTTCATACAATGAACTTACCTGTCAGATATATACATAGCTGATTGGCACCCTTTGGTGGAGGGTCAGAGACAGCTAATATGGATAGACAGGTAAACAACATATTGTAGGTATAAAAGAAAAAAACCTTGGTTCCTACCTGATAGGTGGTAGACTTTGTGGCTGTAGCCGGTAGTCTGCATCACCTCAAGACTTTAGCGAGATATTAGATCTATGGCTAGAGTTCTTGTGGGTCTGTCGATGGGTATAAGAAAACCGCTTACTCGGCAGAGCCTAAAAAAAGGGGGACTTTGTTCAATGGGTACTGGACCACTTCTATGACAACACACCTTGTGAAGGAGCATAACCAATCCCGACCACCTGATCCTAACCACCATGTTAGTATATAGAATTGTTCTGAGTTTATCCCCCGAACTCATTACAACAAACCCATAACTCGAAACGAAAAACTCATTCATACAAAAATTCTCAAAAATGATATTGTTATGATACAATAAAGTTTTATACATACTTACCTGGCAGATATATACTTAGCTATTTGACTCCGTCGTCCGACAGAAATTCGAATTTTGCGCACACGCTACCTGTAGGTCAGGTGATCTACTTACCTGCCGCTGGGTGGCAGGACTAGGAACCATCCCATGTTCTATCATATTTTTTTCTATACCGCCTGTCTCCTGAGGGGAGTAGGGTGGGTATAATTTTGTATATTATCTGCCAGGTAAGTATGTATAAAACTTTATTGTATCATAACAATATCATTTTTATACATTTAACTTACCTGTCAGATATATACTTAGCTGATTCACACCATTGGAGGTGGAAAGAGACAGCTAAATATAGAATCAAACAGGAATCACAACTATCGTTGTAGGTAATAAATAAATAAAACCTTGGTTCCTACCTGTTTTAGACTGAAGACTTCATGAATACAATCCACGAGTCTAGACAGTCTCAAGAGCCTCAGCGAGATATTGATCTATGGCTAAGAGTTCTTGTGGTTCTGCCAAAGGGGTCTTACCCGCTTACTTGGTAGATCCTGGAAGGACTACGTCAATGGGTGCTTATCCACTTACTTGACAAGACCTTATACAAGGAGCACAACATCGATCCCGATCACCTCAACCTATCCATGTTAGTTCTAAGATTGCAAGAAGTTATCCCCTAACCTCTTGCAAACGACCACAAACTCGAACAGCAAACTTCGTACAGTAAAGTACAAAATAAAATAAAATAAAAAAAAAATGTTTGTACAATCTATTCAGTAAGACGTTTCTTCTTGATTCCCCCCACTGATCCAAGCTCGGACGTCCGTACGCAGGCAAGCATACTAATCAGCAGAAAAACAACAACTCGTCTCACAAGGTAGAATCTATGTACTATCAAAATTTTATGAGCAAATACAAATTTTTTCTAAGGATCGTATGTGCTCCCAGCCCCAGCACTGTATCGCTGATACAAAAGGACCCAGAGAGAAACACTTTTCATATGTTACTTAACGTCCTTGAGATAGTGCGATGCGAACACTGAATTACACCTCCAGTAAGTCGCAGCCACAATGTCTTTTAAAGACATGTTCTTCTGAAATGCTAATGAAGTGGCTACCGCTCTAACCCTCATGAGCCTTCACTCGGAGAGTCCTGAAAGAGTCTTCAGTGCAGTCATTATGAGCATCCGAATAATAATGACTCCTCACAAAGAATGCTAATGCATTTTTTGACATGGGTCTACTAGGACATCCCTAACGCGCACCACAGGCTTTGTTTACATCCGTTTAGTTCATTCTTCTTCTTTAAATAGAACTTCAAAGCTCTAACCGGACATAAAGATCTTTCTAATTCCTCTCCTACTAGATTTGAAAGTCCTTTAACTTCAAACTCTTTGGCCAGGGTTTAGAGGGGTTCTCGTTCTTAGCCAGTAAACAGAGTCTGGAAAGAACAAATTGCCGCATCGCTCTTAAATCCTACTCGAGAATCTAGAGCGTGTATTTCACTAATTCTCTTCGCAGTCGCTAACGACAACAAGAAAACACCTTTTCTCGTTAGATCTCTAAACGAGCGTTGAGAGGAGGTTCAAATCTACTAGATGATAGAAATCTCAAAACTACATCTAGGTTCCAGTCGGAGTGCGAGAGAAAAGGTTTTTGAGGTTTCAAAAGATCTAATAAGATCGTGGGAGGTCTTTATCTTCTGCAATTCTCAAACAAAACTCTGTTTCGAAATACGGCCGAAAGCATACTTCGATAACCTTTTAATGGTAGACCAAACTGATAATTTTGATTCTTCCCTAAGGAAAATCAAGAAATCAGCTATGTTGGTCACAGAGTATCGGAAGAGGACAGTTTATTCTTCTTCACACTCTTCAAATACAATCCCATTTTGATTGGTAGACCCGAATAGTTGAAGATCTCCGGGCCCTAGCAATGCTTTGAAGCTTTGCTTGAAAAGAAAAGCCTCTCGCTCTGACAAGTCTTTCGATAGTCGAAAGGCAGTCAGAGCGAGAGCGGGGAGGTTTGATGGTACCTCTCGAAATGGGGTGTTTGAGAAGATCTCTCCTGTGTGGAAGAGATCTTGGGAAGTCGACTGTCCATTCCTTTACCTCTGTGAACCAATCTTGAGAACGGCCAAAAGGGAGCGATGAGTGTTAGTCTCGTCCCTCTTGATGCCGCAAACTTTCTTAACACCACTCCTAACATTTTGAAGGGGGGAAATGCGTAGGCACTAGGCCTGACCAGTCCAGTAGCATGGCGTCCACCGCTATCGCTCTCGGGTCTTCCACTAAGGAGCAAAAGTTCTCTATCCTTCTGGATAGGTAGGTGGCGAATAGGTCTATATGTGGACTGACCCCACAGGGGACCACAGAGCTTGACACACCTGAATGTGAAGGGTCCATTCTGTGGGGAGAACTTGGTTTAACCTGCTTAGCCTGTCTGCTCTGATGTTCTTCTCTCCTTTCACGAATCTTGTGAGAAGAGTCACTTTCTTTCTTTTGCCCAATACAACAGCTCTTTTGTTATATGGAACAGAGAAAGAGAGTGAGTTCCCCTTGTTTCTTGATATAGGCCAACGCTGTGGTGTTGTCCGAGTTGACCTGTACCACTTGACCTAACACCGTGTCTCGAAGGCTTTTAGAGCTAGAAGAACGGCATAAAGTTCTTTGGAGTTTATATGCCAGTCTAGCTGATCCTTCCTCCATTGGCCTGATATTTTCTTTTGTCCCTAGAGTCGCTCCCCATACCTTCTCTGAAGCGTCTGAGAACAAGATTAGGTTTGGGTTCCGAACTTCTAGAGACAAGCCCTCGTCTTTTCTAAGGGAAAAATCCACCACTTCAGATGATTTCTTTACTTCCAGAGGAATACTGAAAGTGTCCGAAAGCTGTCCGTTCTTCCAACTCCAAATTCTTCTTAAGAAGAATTGAAGAGGGCGAAGGTGGAGTCTTCCTAGCGAAATGAACTGTTCTAGTGAGGGAAAGGGTTCCCAGAAGACTTAACCACTCCCTCACCGAACTCCGTTCTTTCTCTAGGAAGCTCGAGATTTTTTGTAATCCCCGAGCAATCCTTTCCTGGGACGGAAAAGCCCGAAAACCCCGAGAATCCATCCGAATCCCCAAATAGACTAAGTTCTGACTGGGGATCATCTGCGATTTCTCGAGGTTCACGAGTAATCCTAACGTCTTTGCTAGGTTCAAAGTAGACTGTAGGTCCTCCAAACACCGTTTCTCTGATTTGGCCCGGATTAGCCAATCGTCGAGATACATTGAGATGCGTATCCCTTCTAAATGAAGCCATTGGCCACGTTCCGCATCAGATACGTAAATACCTGAGGGGCGGTCGATAGGCCGAAGCACAAGGCCCTGAATTGGAAGATTTGTCCTTGAACAACAAATCTTAGATATTTTCTTGACGATGGGTGAATCGGAACATGAAAGTAAGCATCCTGAAGGTCCAGGGATACCATCCAATCTCCCTGACGTAGGGAAGACAGAACTGAAGCTGAAGTCTCCATGGAGAACTTCTTTTTCTCCACGTACCTGTTCAGGACGCTTACATCTAGGACGGGTCTCCATCCCCCGAAGCCTTTTGGAACCAAGAAAAGGCGGTTGTAAAACCCCGGGGAGAAAGGATCTTGCACTAGCTCTATAGCATTCTTGTCCCTCATCGACACCACCGTCTGAAGGAGAGTCTCGTTCAGTCCAGGG
>NC_061094.1:12752693-12833010 GCF_015104395.2 Macrobrachium nipponense | reverse complement strand
TGGCCATAAGTAAAGTAATTCTGACTAAAGTGTTATGGAAAGAGCTCTCTACAATATCATTGCAAACCATTGCATCCCAAAACCATATTTACGCCTATGGGTAAGGAAAAAATAACAGCTTTGGATGCCTGTTTTGTTTAGACAGTTATGGCAATTAAGCTAGAATTGACAGGAAACTTACCTCACAACAAATGAATAGACATGATTAAAAGGGATTCATTCTAAAGTCACAGGATTTTGTAACAGTCACAGTCAAATCTGTAATATGACAAAATAACAAGAAAGTTATACTTATTGATAATTAACAGAGAGTAGTCAAAGCATTTTGAGACCTTGTTGGGGAAGAGATGTTGCACTATACAATTTGTTTTGTTCATGAAACTTACCTGTCAGATATATATATAGCTGTATTTTCCTGAAGTCCGACAGAATTTTAAAAACTTCCGACACACGCAGTGGTCGGCCAGGTGGTTAGTACCCATTCCCGCCGCTGGGAGGCGGGTATCAGGAACCATTCCATTTTCTATTCATAATTTTTCTGTCGCTGGTGCTGAAACACCTGTTTTCAGTACCTCCGTCTTAGGATTTTGGAAACTCATTGCCGCTAAGTATCCTAATTGTCTTTTGATTTATTTACTTGGATTTGTTTGGGGATTTGTGGGCTAGGCATACGCTATCTTAAATTGATTTGAATTTGATTCATTTTTGCATAAAATATCTGAATCTAGTTAGGCTAGTTTCAGACGGGGTTGTCTGCAAAGATAGGGTGTGGCTACCGAAAGCTTCGGTAGATCCGCACTTGGTATGTACGAGGGGTATGGGTCTTGCTTCTTTGTTGAGGATTTGTCATGTAGGAGTGTGAGACTTTGTCTATTCCGTAAGGAAGACGTATGATTCGTATGTACGCAATTAATCAGTAAACATGTCTAATTCGTAAGGAAGACGTATGATTCGTATGTACGCAATTAATCAGTAACAAAAGTCAGGGTATGAACCTGCTAACCTTCCTGTAGACTTTATTTTGCCTAACCCTGTAGTATGGCCTACGGGCTATGAATATGTCTACGAGAGGTGCTCGCTCTCCTCATTGCTGTGAAGTGCTACTTCTGTAATTGTTACTCCTAACCTGCAGTGTTGCCTTCGGGCCCTAAGCAGTGTCTGTAGAGGAATTGCCCTTTCTCTGATACTCTTTCGATTCGTAACTTAGAATCGAAAGTGCTTGCTTTAGAGAGTAAAAGTGAAGTGCAGAAGTGCAGTGATACCCCTTGTGTAGTGGAGGGTGCGTCAGATCGGCCTCGTTTCGCCTCTAGGCCGGGACCTCTGCTTGACTCCCAGGAACCCGGGGAGGGAGCATGTCGAAAGCCTAAGGAGGGTTACAAGGAACCCCCACCGATCTGGCGTGCCTTCGGCAGTTTCTGATGAAAATCCCCAGACTGCCAAAGTGCGTGCGCGTGCACGAATCCTGAAAGATTGCTTCTCGTCCTCCGAAGCGTCCTCCACAGCAGGGGTTGGAGCTTTCGGAAGGACTCGCGCCCTCTAAATAGAAGCTTTTTAGAAGAAGGGACGCTTCACGTCCTCTCTCTCTCTCTCCGTTATGCGTTTCAGTGAGAAGTAAGAAGGCGAACGTCGCCTGAACTCGTGTCCGTCTTTCCACCGAGAAATACGTAAAAGAAGTCATAGTAGCAGGAAGCTTTTGAGAGCGGACGCCCGGGACGTTCGGATGGACTCCAGGCGCGCGCGGGTGCACGCCAACCACGCGCGCCAGTGGACGCCGAGCGCGCGCAGTGGAGCCGAGCGCAGCGCCAGTGGACGCCGAGCGCGCGCCAGTGGACGCGAGCGTGCACCAGCGCACGCCAGGTGTGTCGCCTGGCTGAAACGTTTCTGTTGAACTCTTCAAGCTCTTGTTTCAGATTTGGGCCTAAAGAATTTTTACCTCTACCTCCGGTGATACCTTCTACCTCACCTGCAAAGAATGTGAAGTAGGCAGTGCTTCGGAGGAAGTTTAAAGTGAACAGACAACTTCTTCTTCGAAACCCAGCAAGACATCGGGTTTCGTGAATTCAAGAGGTCTCTGTCAATTATATTGCTTTTCGCATAGGTGGTATGGAGTTAAGGAAAGCTCAAGGGAAGATCTCGTTTGCTCTACCGCAAACCTTTGCCATTCTGCCAATAAATTTAAGTTGCCACTACCGCAGTCAAGACTTTGCGATAAGGCAGTTACGGGTATGTAAGGCTCGATGTCCTGACGTCAGGACTCTCGACAAACGTTCAGTGGGATTCTTGCAAGGCACTCATCAAAAGGACGCTCTTCAGGGAAAGCGCAAGACAGGACTTCCTTTGCCATACTGCCAATAAATTTTAAGCTTTAGCAGGCATTAGTTGTGATACGGGAGAGGAAGCTGGTTGGAGAGTTTCTTCCTCTTCCCAGGTAATTTTGCAAGCTTTTTATCCCATCTGAAAGGGTTTTTCAGATGATAGATTTTGTTAGTTTCTAGTCGGGACTACGCTGCCGAATTGAACATCGTCGTTCTACCTGCCGTAAGCCCAGTCTCTTAACAGGATTCTTGCCCTTCCTCGTTTGAGAGGGAATCGGAAAAATTAAATGCTTGACTCCCTGGATTACGTTTTGTCAATTCAGTGGACTTTCCCCCATTGACAATATACTTTCGTTTTGTCAAGTAAGTGGGTATCCCCTCATTGACAAAATATCTCTTTGTCCCGTAAATGGGTTAGTTCTCATTGACAAACATCTCATTAACTTGATATTGCGTAAGCGAATAAGCTCTTATTGACAAGATTCGGAAGAGCTCTCATTCGTCATTCGCAGACTCGTACAAGAAATAGACTTGTAGACTACGTCAATGAACGCTTATGTCCAATAACATAAGAAGCTTGAGCTGACTGCTTCGATTCTCTTAAGTTTTGTTCATGAAACTTGCCTGTCAGATATGTATGAGCTGTATTTCCGAATTCAGCTATATATATGTCTGCCAGGTAAGTATGAACAAACTTTATTGTGATATAATTTCATATTTTGCCTTGCGTTATTTTACTTCTGGTTGGTTCAAGTCATATACGCTTGCTGTAGTTACCTCTTCGGATGGCAACGAGAGGTCTATTGTCTATTTTAAGGACATTTAATCGTTACTCCCTGCAGCCTTCCAGGAGTTTCCGATTTATCTTTTACCGTTGTTTGGTAGTGTTCTGACGACACAAACGCATCTATATATTTAGCGTTTTCTGTTTCGCTTAAATATACCAGCTTGAGAGTCTTTCTGCTCAAAAAAATAACGAACCATATTCTTCGTAGAATAGGGTAGCTGGCAACCCAGACATAAAGTTAAGTGACGACGTTCGTAAGCTGCTGGCTGCTGCTGTCACGCTGTGTCTGTCCTCCAGTCCAACCGAGCCAGTAACAGATCGGTCGCTGTCATGCGCGATAGGTTACGTCTCTCTCTCCTGCGGGATTGACTGACTAACCGTATCTCTGTGCTGGCGGTTACGTCTCTCCTGCGGGATTGACTGACTAACTGTATCTCTGTCCTACAATCACGGACTTTAGCCTAAGATTGAGGGGATTTCTTACGTGAATGAATAAACGTTGCATTCGTTTTGCCTTACTATGTTCAACAGAGTTACCTCTTAATCCTTTCGGTGCTCGTTACTGCACGGTATAGAACTACGAGTCTACCGCAACATTGCACTTTTATATGCTCTCCTGCTTAGGCAAAGCGCAGCCTTATTAGGAAGTAAGCATACTCGGGGAGGGAATGGATGAGCTTGCTGGGGACCATTTCCTTCCTGAAGAAGTTTGTGTTTTTAATCCCCGAATAGACTGCAATTCAGACCACAGTTTTTTCCTACCGGGAAACTGAAAATTATTCAAGATCTAGGAATGATTCTGAACATCTCTCAGTGCGTTTATCACCTGAGGTGATAGAAAGAAGGTGCCGGACATCTGGATAGGGTTTCAGATGTCCTGGATCTTAATCTGAAAGAAGTAAAAGCGATTCGGTAAGTCCCTCCAGTCCTCGTAACGAGTTTTGGGTGGGAACCAGTGGTCCAGATCAACCTCTTGATATTCCACAGCTCTCTCATATCTTAAGAAGTATCTTCTCTCGGTCCCTGTTCGAGTTTACGAGAAAGCCTATTATAACAAACAGGCGTAGAATGTAACGATCCTCTAGAGGTTCGTTACAGGATTGCAAAAGTCGTACGAATCGTCTCGATCGACGGCAGCAACTATTGACTTCCGAGTGGAATCCTTTCTTTAGAAGTAAGTTGAGAGTTGTGGAGACTTTAGGGACGCCCCTTTCATTCTTCTCTTCGATATGTTGAGGACGAAGAGGCTTTCTTCTTCTCTGCTCCCTTATTATCGATCCGGGATCGGTACATTAAAACGCCATCCTATGATATTTGAACGGGGATGGATATTTAGTCCTCTTTTTCCCCCTTTTTCAATCGCTTAGGAAATGTAATAAGAGGATTTATGACGTCACAGGGAGTGACAATGACGCTGATCGCCCCATGTTGGCCTTCAGGATCCTGGATTCACAGAGGTCACATACTTCCTAGTTCACTTTCCAAGGACCTTTTCCGAGAGAGTCGGTCTACTCTAACTCGAAAGAAAGGTACCTATAACCTCTCCGCTCTGAGTCTGACTACGTTCAGGCTATCGAGATGTTGACAGGAATAAGATTACCGTCTTCCATTTCCGTCTGAAGAATGGGATAAGCTGGCAGTCACAACTATTAAAGAATACGCAAAATATGTTGTTGACGGCCTTTGGGCTCAGAGATTTGCGTCGGTCAAACAACAAAGCCCTTCACGATCTTTGAGTTCTGTGGAATCTCGAACCTCGCTCACCATCTACTTTTTGTCTCACCTGTTTTCTCGGAGTCAGACACTCGTGCGAGATCAGGCGACAGATAGTAGCCCTGAGTTTCTTGTTGACGAAGTCGGTTGCGTTTATACACCCCCGATGATCGTGTAACATGAGACCAGGTTGGACTGTCAGGCATTCTTCCTTCGGGACTGAATCGCCTTTTTGCTCCTCGCTCCTTTCTCCTGGCACCAGAAGCTCGAGTCAGGAGTTGATTCGCTGACGACGTTGGGTTGCGTTGATACACCCCCAAGGTTTGCTTAGATTGAATCGCCCAGGCAGTCCAGACACTCATCCTTCAGCGAAGAATAGTGCCTTATGGTCTTCAGGGTACAGCCTTGCTGTCCTTGATTCGTCCTGACTGGTCAACTGGTCGGTCACCTGACTTTAGTAACAGACGGACTGACTGTGCATGTCCAGATCGAAGCTTTCAATATGGAACTTAGACGTAGTCTGAAGTTCTTGATGTCAAAGCATTCGAACCTCTCCTACCTGTTAACTTCTTGCATGTGATCAGGAAGGCCTTCTTCTAACCACCCTAGATACGACAAAGAGGGTTAGTGAGATTTTAAGCCATCGTCACAAGTTTTGGCTTTAGAGAACACAAGGCGGTGTGCTCTCTAAGCCTTCCGTTGTGGCCTAAGAATGGTAACCCGTTTTGTCCTTGGGCCAGGAGCTTGGAAGCAAGGATGGCACAAGTTAGTGGGCAGGAGCCAGAGAGAGTCCTGTGCCCTGTCGGGTCTCTCAAGTTTTATCTACATAAAACTCAAGGAAGTCGAAGTCATTCGGGCAATCTGCAGTGTTTCCGAAAAAGACCAGACTTGCCCATATCGAAGAACACCTGGCTTTAGTGTTAAGGAGGTTCTTTCAAAAAGTGCTCCTTCATTGTGTTTGCACAAAAGATTTGAAATCTTTTTATCTGAATGATCACGAGGTGAGGGCGCGGCCTCGGAAGCATTTCAACAGAGCATGGCACTCAGCAACATCCTGAGTACCATGTTTTAGCGAAGCAACTCTGTGTTCACTTCACACTCCCTGCGAGATGTGAAGATGGCATATGAGATCTGCTGCTCGCTAGGGCCATACGTGTCTGCAGACACAATCTTGGGGGCAAGAAGTACCACTCATCCTATCCTGTAGAAAATGGTTAGGAAGAGCTCTTAATTTAGTTGTTGAGTCGCCGACAACGGCGACTTCTTAACTCTTAAGCCTTAGTTAACACACCTTAACTTGGCTAGGTTGGTCAGGTGGTGATATATATATATTTATATATATATATATTTATTTTACTTCTTAGCCCTCATGGTATGGTCAATATGGTCTAGTCACGTCGTGGTCTCGCCCCTGTTGACAGATATCTGGAGTGCACCAGCTATATAGGTCTCTACCTCGCTGGCAACTCTAGTAGCACAAGCAGACTTACGTGGCAGTAACCACGAAGCCAGCTATGCTAACAGGTGGAACCAAGATGTAAATCATCTGCATGCATTTGTTTCCCAAAATCCTTCTATTCTGTCCCTTCCCACCTCCAGGTGGGATTCAGCTATATATATATCTGACAGGTAGTTTCATGAACAAAATGATATTGTTATGATACAATAAAGTTTGTTCATACTTACCTGGCAGATTTATATAATCAAGTACCACCCACCTCCCCTCAGGGGAACAGTGAAATAAAATTATGAATAGAAAATGGGAATGGTTCCTGATACCCGCCTCCCAGCGGCGGGAATGGGTACTAACCACCTGGCCGACCACTGCGTGTGTCGGAAGTTTTTAAAATTCTGTCGGACTTCAGGAAAATACAGCTATATATATATCTGCCAGGTAATATGAACAAACTTTATTGTATCATAACAATATCATTTTTCATTGTTTACACTAATTATGTTAGTAAAAATGGAGAATAAACATTAAATAACGTTGTATATATGTAGTTTAAGTAATTTTAACAAAAAATCATATTTGATGAATGTTGCAGTTCACCACCTTCCCATATGGGGGTAGTGCCATAAGTGCACCTCATATGGTGCACTGTAGGCATTACTCAAGGTTCTTGCAAGCAACCCTTTGGCCCCATCTGCAATCCTTTTTATACCTTTTACCATACCTTTGTTCATATTCTCATTGGTTCTAGTGCTTGACCGTTGGCTCAAATTTTATATTCCAATTCCATGGTTCATCACTTGATTCCAGAATGAAAATAATGAACACACCAAAGTTTCCATTACGTATAAATATGGTTGTGGTTAGAGATTAAATAAGAAAAACATGTAAGATCACTTTATCAGACAAAAGTGTCAAACATATCAGCTAGAAGCTGTTTGATCACAATTGGAAACTTCAACAGCCAGTAGGAGAGTTGTAGTATTAGAATTACACTGAGCCAAGATTTCAAAAACTGGACTCACCAAGTCTCACTGTTGATAGAAAAGTTGTTTTATAAATGGCTAAAAAACCATAAAGAAGGGAAGGGATTGGAAAATCAGCTGAGGTTTGATGGGCTCTGTGGCACAATGGAAGATGATGATGAACAAATTATTGCATTTTTTCACTAGCAGACAATTAGATTGGCAGTACTAAAACAGGAAATCAACAATATCAATCTATACTAGTGATGTTTGTAGGTAGATCTCTTTTGTTTATACATTTTGCATGTGTCTCATGTCTACTGGTTTTTGTAATAAACATAAACATAATTAGTTTAAATTTCAGGACATTGAGTAACTGACTTTCCAGTTTTCAGCTCAAACCAGTTATTTTAGATGTGTGGTATAATCTGACAAGAAAATATGTTTCAGGATACCATTTCAGTATGGTAATAGAATTCTTTCCTTCTAAAAAATGTTACTTTTATGAATCACATGTGCTGCTTTTATTTTTATTTGGTAATGAACAAAATAATTTCGTGATTAAATATGAAAATTTCTATTTATTTTTTACACACCCATTAATTTAGAATTCCTTATCCTGCCAGTTCAGCATTCCTTAAACACTCCAAAATGAAGAATAGCAACACTTCCACTAGCCAGATATACATCTGGAATACTTGGCCCCCTTGGTGGTTTGTTAGATTATTTCCTCAGTTGTTGTTTGGACTCATTACAAGAAATGAAGGGTTGGCAGGTGGGTACATCCTGTAAATTGATAAATTTGATTTCATTTCACAGTCCCTCCTATTGCCAGATTAGCTATGTAGGTTAGGTGGGATGCTTGTGTTATTGAAATTAGACTGTACCAGGTTGCTGAGATATGTGACCATCTGATCGTGACTGAACAAGAAATCAAAGCTCTGGACTAACAAAAGGTCATGAAATGTACCAGAACCTTGTCTGTAAGGTCATAGGCTATACTTTTCAAGGCTGGTCACATCAAATTAAATCATACCTACCCAATCAACTAGGCATAAGAGCCTTAGAGTGCTATACTCATGGAGAAATGAAATATGACCAGTGAGGATTGAGGAAGAGTCTAAATGGGAGTCCCTCTTTCTGATAATGATAAACCTTGACCTGCAAGGAGTACATATTGATTTGTAGGTTTTAAATCTCTTGTATAAAATTATTAAATTTTGAATTAGAATCAACATCTAGGGAACTGGAAGCAGTCTTGACCCCTAGCCTTATATGCAATGCTCTGAACTTGATGCTGGTCTTCCTTTGCATTTAAGATTACCTGTCTCAGGCAGATATAGATATGTTCTTCAGTACCTCAGATTTAAGGTGCACCAAATGACAAGAAAATTGCAAGCCCTCATTAAAAAAGAGCGGATATATTCTCAAAGCTGTGAATGAACATGATGTAAGGTCATCATCATTCATTGCTTCAGTTGGCATGGAAGGGAATTAGAAAAAGTGGTGCTGCTTGAACTTGGGAAGAATTGCCCATGTCTTTTTGACAAAGCTTGGGAAATATGACAAGTCAGGTTTTAGTGTGGAATACTTGGTTGTAATAAGCTTGGAGCACCAACATATCTTACTCTTTGAAGGCATTAGGCCTTACTTTTCTCAGTTGATAAAAGTAGACAGTTACAGGCACAGATCAAAAAGGTTCTGGAGGTGATTGCAAAGCTTGTGAATTTTAACCAGTATTACCAATAAGTTGTTTAAGGCATCTCAACAATCTGATACATCTGTTTTTTTGCTCAAGCAGCAGGTAGGATGGGTACTGAGTTGAACACTTGTTGGGCTGTTGCTGGCCTGAGAAAAAGGTCCCTTAACTCGTAAACCTTGCCTTGCCAAGAGAACTGGAGGAATAACCTGGAAGACCTATGAATGAAGATGTAGAAGCTAATGTCTGTCAGGTCTATTGAATCAGTAGTGAAGACAATGAAGGTCATCTGTTCAGAACCAGCAGAAAGCAACCATGCCTCAAGTCATGCTGGCAGGTCACAAGAGTTGGTGGTGACGTATCACCAGTTACTGGTCAGGCACGATTGTGGCTGGCCATACCTTGCACTCTTTCCCCGGTAGGTTGTCTCAAAGCTCATGTAAGTTAGCTCAGCTCCATCTGGTTGTGTAGAGTAATGAAATGGTAATTTTTTAACTTTTCAATTTTTAATGATTCCGAGGCACTGATCCAAAAGGGAAGACCCTGACCACGGTTGATATTGAGGGGGTCTTTAGGGGCTCAGATACTGATTACTCATCTTTGTCAAACACATTAGAAAAAGCCACTGAACTGAGACTAATCCATGCAAATAGTACTTATATGCTGAAGTGTAATTATCTGGCCACTGCATGCACTCCACAAGTGGGAGTCCTTTTACTAGATCAATGCATCTATGTTGCAGCTATATTAAATACATCCAAATATGTCTTTATCAAATGATAAAAATGTTGGGGTGATATGGTCATATGATTATTACCAAAGTCAGTGGATCAGAAATAAGTTAATAGTCAGAGGCTTAATGAATATGCTATGCTACCTTAAGTACAACTTCAAATAAAGGTAGTAAAAGAGATGTGTACAAAAATTGTGGTAAACTCAAAATGAAGCATACTAAAAATAAACTCTATGCCTAACACCAAAAACGATATAAAGTAAGGGTAACAAGAATACTCAGAATTCACAAAAAAAAAGTAGAGAAATTACACTGTACATTATATAGCTGACAAGAAAGTAAAGAGCTGTTCAAAGAAAAATATGTATTTAGAGTAGGAATAGGTGTTTGTAGTACTCCAGCCAGAGAAGAAACACCGCTCACTAACGATTGTTTAAGAATTTACGGAAATTGTGCACAAACCATCACCAAAAATAAAAAACAAAAAGTGAAAAAGGCTAATTGGAAAATACAGATAAACATTGATTAATTTTGGAGGAAATAATTATAGATATGTATACTGCACTAAAATATGGGAGCAAAAAATTCAGGGGTGTATTATTGTTTTCCAGGCAGAAGGAATTACTTACCACCAGAGATGCTAAGTGCCTTTGAATGCATACCAGACCAGATGGAGGCGTTCTTCCTCTTCTTGGAGAGTGTGTAATGAGTGCTGAAAACACAGGATAGGCAATTGTTGATTGAAGGGTTTGTTAAAACAAATTCCAAGTTTATTACTTTATATTGATTATTTTGTTCATGAAACTTACCTGTCAGATATATATATAGCTGTATTTTTCCGAATCCGACAGAATTTTAAACACTTACGACACATGCAGTGGGAGTCAGGTGGTTAGTACCCATTCCCGCCGCTGGGAGGCGGGTATCAGGAACCATTCCCATTTTCTATTCTAATTTTTCTGTCGCCGGTGTTGTAAACATCCGTTTGCAGCACCTCCGTCCAGATTTTTGGAAACTTATTGGCTACTTGAGTATCCCTTTTGGTTTTGGTTTTTTTTTGGTATCTGAATTGGATCGGTGGCTAAGGCACACGTTGATTGTGGATTGATTTGATTTTGGTATTGATTTTTCTTTGATCAAGATGTCAGGGTCTAGTTCAGCTAGCGCTAGATTTTGTTCTAAGTCTGAATGTAGAGGTAGGCTACTGAAAGCTTCAGTAGACCCACATACTGTATGTAAGGTTTGCAGGGGGCATGAATGTGCGTTTGAAAGCCGTTGTAAGGAGTGTGAAAGCTTAACAGATTCTGAGTGGAAGGCGTATGAAACCTATCTTAAGAAACTTGAGCGAGATAGGTTAAGGAGGTCTTCCTCCAGGAGTGTTTCGGTAGGCAAGATTTTTAATGATCTCCTGCTAACCCTCCTTCTGTAGTTTTATGCTCCTACCCCTGTAGTGTTGCCTTCGGGCCTGAAGCAGTGTCTGTAGAAGATAATACTTTATCTTTAATTCTTGAGTCGATTACGTAACTTGGAATTGAAAGTGATGGCTCTGGAGAGCAAAAGTGAAGTTATAAAGTGCAGTGAAAGTGCCCCTTGTGTAGTGGAGGGTGCGTCAGATCGGCCTCATTCCGCCTCTAGGCCTAGACCTCTGCTTGACTCCCAGGTTATGGGGAGAGAGCATGTCGAAAGCCGAAGGAGGGTTACGAGGAACCCCCACCGATCTGACGTGCCTTCGGCAGCTTCTGATGAACCTACCCAGACTGCCAAGGAGCGTGCGCGTGCACGTCTCCTCAAGGAGTGCTTTTCCTCTTCAGAAGCTTCCTCCCCGCGCAAGGGGTGGAGCTCTCATGCTGCATCACGTCTGCTGAAAAGGACGGCTCGTGTTCGGGACGTTTTGCGTCCAAGTTGTTCTCCAGAACTTTGCTCTTCGCCAGATAGTGCGTTCGCTGCTTTTCCACCGCAGAAGAAGCGTAAGGATTCTTCGGATGTGGAGTCTTTACTAGATGACTCTTTTGAGCGCCGCTGTTGCTCTAAGGTGCGTGAAGTGACGGTTCCTGGGAGTAGGAAGAAGGAGTCCCCTCGCCACTCGCCTGCTCACAGGATCAGCCCCTTCCCAGAAAAGGAGGCTTCACCTACTAGTAAGATTCTCCAGTCGCTGCAGCAGCAACTTCAAGAAGTTCAAGATGGAGACACCTCAATCTGTGCTAGCAGCCTTAAGACCGGGGGATTGGATGGTCTCACTAGACCCTCAGGACGCATACTTTCACGTCCCCATCCATCCCCGATCAAGGAAATACCTGCGGTTTGTCCTGAAAGGGAAAGTATTCCAGTTCAGGGCACTCTGCTTCGGTCTAAGCACGGCGCCGGTGGTGTTCACCGTTCTTATGAAGAACGTTGCGAGGTGGCTCCATCTTGCGAAGATAAGGATCTCTCTCTATCTAGACGACTGGCTTTTTCGAGCCTCATCGCAAGACCGGTGTCTGGAGGACCTTCACATGACTTGTCGTTAGCGAGGTCCCTGGGACTTCTGGTGAACCTCGAAATGTCGCATCTGACTCCTTCTCAATCCTTAGTCTATCTGGGGATTCAGATTGACTCAGTGGCTTTTCAGGCTTTTCTGTCCCAGGGGCGACAACTTCAATGCCTAGACAAAAGTGTCAGCCTTTCTAGGGAAAGAAACATGCTCGGTGAGGGAATGGATGAGTCTGCTGGGGACCATTTCCTCACTGGAGAAAGTTAGTTTCTCTGGGAAGGTTGCACCTTCAACCACTTCAGTTCTTCCTCTCCCGCAATGGACGCGCAAACAAGATCTAGAAGCGATCTTGTTGTTGACGGAAGAAGTGAAAGAACACCTAAAATGGTCGGTCGGATCCAAAGAAGCTTGCGGAAGGGCTTTCGCTCAAGCTTCGGAACCCCGACTACTAAAGTCGGAACCCCCGACCTAGTGTTGTTCTCCGACGCGTCTTCCACGGGTTGGGGAGCAACACTAGGAGGGAGAGAAGTGTCAGGCACCTGGAGAGGGGAACAGGTGTCCTGGCACATAAATCTCAAAGAACTTTCAGCGATTTACCTTGCGCTAAGGTTCTTTCAAGAGGAAGTCTCCAACAAAGTGGTTCAGATAAACTCGGACAACACCACAGCCCTGGCATACCTCAGGAAACAGGGGGGAACTCACTCTCCTTCTCTGTTCGCCATCGCGAAGGATGTCCTGATATGGGCGAAGTCGCAAGACGTCACGATCCTGACAAGATTCGTGTTAGGTGTGGAGAACGTGCGAGCGGACCTTCTCAGTCGGCAAGGACAGCTTCTGCCGACGGAATGGACCCTTCATCAGGAGGTATGCCCAAGTCATTATGGAAGCTGTGAGGACGTCCTCATGTGGACGTTTTCGCAACTTCCCGGACGAAGAGACCTTCCGTTGTATTGTCTCCCCAGTTCTGGACCCTGGAGCAGTCGCAGTAGACACCCTACTTTGGAATTGGTCGGGACTAGACATTTACGCCTTTCCCCCATTCAAGATCCTCGGGGAAGTAATAAGGAAGTTCGCGGCATCAGAGGGAGCGAGGATAACCCTCATCGCCCCACCCCTTCTGGCCAGCGGCCGACTGGTTCACGGAGGTGATGTCCTTCCTGGTAGACTTTCCGAGGACTCTGCCCCTAAGGAAAGATCTACTCAGACAGCCCCACTTCAAGAGGTACCACAAAAACCTCCCTGCTCTGAGTCTGACTGCGTTCAGACTATCAAGAAGTTGGCCAGAGCGAGGGGTTTTTCAAGACCTGTGGCTAAGGCGATTGCCACCGCCAGGAGGCCCTCTTCAATCGCAGTATACCAATCGAAGTTGGCTGTCTTCAGAGCTTGGTGCAGAAAGAAGGGCATTTCCTCCACCTCAACCTCTGTGAGCCAGATAGCAGATTTCCTTCTTCATCTCAGGAAAGAAGCGAAATTAGCCGTTCCCATGATTAAAGGCTAAAGAAGCGTGCTTTCTGTAGTCTTCAGACATAGAGGACTCGACTTAGCGAATGACAGAGACCTTCACGATCTCATTAGATCCTTTGAGACTACGAAAGCTCTCCAACCGAAAGTACCATCGTGGAATTTGGACGTGGTACTTAAGTTTCTCATGTCGAGTCAATTTGAACCGCTCCATTCAGCTTCGCTTAGGAATCTGACAAAGAAGACCATTTTCCTAACTGCTCTGCGACGGCGAAGAGGGTTAGCGAAATCCAGTTATAAGCAAGCACACATTGGGTTCAAGGATCATAGTGCGGTTTGTTCCCTAAGTCCTACGTTCTTAGCAAAGAACGAGAACCCTTCCAACCCTTGGCCGAGGACGTTTGAGATCAAAGGGCTGTCGGAACTAGTAGGACCTGAACCTGAGAGAGTCCTGTGTCCTGTCAGGGCTCTCAAATTATATCTGCAGAAAACCAGAGCATGCAGAGGCTCTTCTGAGAACTTGTGGTGCTCGGTGAAAAAACCGGATCTTCCGATGTCAAAGAACGCACTGGCGTTCTTTTTAAGAAGTACGGTTAAGGAAGCTCATGAAAAGTGTAGTGAAAGTGATATGAAACTTCTAAAAGTGAAAGCCCACGAGTTGAGGGCTATTGCTACTTTGGTGGCTTTTCACAAGAATATGGCAATCAAAGACATTTTGGGCGCCACTTTTTGGCGAAGCAATTCGGTGTTTGCTTCACACTACCTGCGGGAGGTGAAAGCAACATACGAAAATTGCTACTCGCTCGGACCATACGTCGCTGCAGACACTGTTTAGGGGCAGGAGGTAGCACTCATCCTATCCTTTAATGGTTAGGGGAGTTTTTAACTTGTGTTTATGGTTGTGGGGTTGACCGCCTGGGGCGGATCTCCCTTCCATTAGCTGAGTCTAAGTGGGATACCTTTGGTAGGCTATGCCAGGTGGTTTTGTTTTACTTCGTTGCCCTCATTGTATAGTCAATGGTCTAGTCACGTCGTGGTCTCGCCCCTGTTGACAGATCATCTGGAGTGCACCAGCTTTATAGGTCTCTACCTTGCTGGCAACTCTAGTAGCAAAAGCAGACTTACGCAGCAGTAACCCCGAAGCCAGCTATGCTAACAGGTAAGGAACCAAGATATCAATTATCTGCATATATATGTTTCCTAAAAATCTTCTATTCTGTCTACTCCCACCACCAAAGGTGGGATTCAGCTATATATATATATCTGACAGGTAAGTTTTCATGAACAAAATGATATTGTAATGATACAATCAAGTTTGTTCATACTTACCTGGCAGATATATATAATCAAGTACCCACCCACCTCCCCTCAGGAGACAGTGGAAATAAAAATTATGAATAGAAAATGGGAATGGTTCCTGATACCCGCCTCCCAGCGGCGGGAATGGGTACTAACCACCTGACTCCCACTGCGTGTGCCGTAAGTGTTTAAAATTCTGTCGGATTCGGAAAAATACAGCTATATATATATCTGCCAGGTAAGTATGAACAAACTTAATTGTATCATTACAATATCATGTTAACCCCTTTCTCCTCAGATTTTGAAGCATCTGGCTTGAGAAGGTTTTTAGAAGTGATCTACATGAGAGAAAAAAATCATGTTGAATGTTATGTTGGCATTGGCTTTAAGATTTTTCATCCTGTACTTCTCATGAGTGTCAGTGTATCAATGGAATTTTTACTAAGAGTCAGAAATTGTACTCTTATACTTGTGGATGCTGAAGAAGTACTAGAAGAAGTAAAAGTGAATCTGAGGTCTTGTAGTGATACATCTGAAAAGAATGCTTTCTGTGACATTAAGCTTGCTAGCCCATTATTTCTGCCAAGACAGTTTGAGGGAGAATTGAGAGTCCTCAGTGATGGGATTGGTGAATCAGACTTATGTGGCCATAGTTTCTTCTCTCTCCAGCAGAAAGAAAATTGGGTAAGTTTTTTGTAGTATAGTATGCGCCAATACTAATAGCTGCAGCCAACAAGTATTAAGTCTTTATTATTGTTCCTGGCAACTTGCAGTAAGAGTTTATCCAATATCTTAACAGTAAGTTGCTACTAAGTTGTAGTAATGAAACTGTCAGACTCATTGGCTATGGCTCCAGGAGCATCACATTTTCCGTTAGTTGTATAGTGTAAGTGAGTGTCTGCTAGACCAGTACCATAAACAGATATATATTGCTGTATATTTGTTATGCCTGAGAATGTTACAGCTTTTTAAATGATAATTATGTAATGGCAAATCCTGATATGTACTTAATTAGGTAGGCAGAATAATAGCCTATACAAAATTGGTTCTTGTAGTCGTCACTACAGTGATGAAAGTTACCCAGTTAAGGAGAGTTATGCCCTCCCTTACAATAAATAACTTATATAACTGGTATTCATGTCTGGATGAAATTGTCAATAGGCCATCCTAAGTTTTCATTCATTTTGTCATATACAGTAAAATATAAAGGTCTTTAAAATAAATTACGTATATGTTTCATATACACTATGTTTGAAACATTAACTTAATAATATGCTCATTATCATCTTAAACATTTTATATCAGATATCCCCCTGTATGGGGACCAGTGTAAAATGAGTTGTCTCTACACTGCTCTCTTTGGTGGTCTTTCTATCTGATTTCCCATCAGATTTAGATTTGATTTCCTCTTTCTCAGGTTTTCTGGTCTTTGCTATGAGTGTTGGTCATGATACTTCTGTATTATTAGCTGGTTTTTCTTATTAACATCTGCTAAGTCCCATTATCACATATCTAAAGCAGTGTGCTTCAAGTGTGATGAACAAATATTTTTTATTTTCTTTTCAAAGGAAGGATGTACTTACATCAAGTAGTACAAGTATGTGACTCCTGTGAGTAGGGTGAGGATATGTAAACACCAGGGGAGTTAGCAAAGAAATCAGTTAAGAGATTCAAGAAAATGGAGGATCATATAAGTAAATGAGAAATAGAGAATGCAAGCAAAGCAGAGAGGAGAGTAGATTTGGGAGAAAATTATAGATAAAGCTAGTTGCTTAGGAATGATGGATGCACTGTATAATTTACAGTTGTGAAGCTTCAGAAGATGGTGCAAATAGCACACACTACTGTGAGCAGTCCCAAGAATAAAGAAAAAGTGAAGAACAGAGGAGGTTGATGATGAGAGAACAAACATTGTAGTAGCAATGGAGAGGGCCATATTGAGATAAAGAGAAAATTGCTGAACTAAAGTTCAAGGCAAAATAGTTAGTCAAGAAAAGGGGGAAGACATTTAAAGGGTGTAATTGAGGAAAGGAGGAAAGTTCTGACAAATTTTGGGTGTCCAAGAATGTGACAATGACTTTCATATTGCAATACATTCCTGAACACCTGAATTAGCCCTGGTAACTGACCAGCCCAAACTATATCCCCACAGATTTACCCACAAAGTGGGTAATTTTAACTGTCAGCGCTACCAACACTGCAGGTAAAATCTGGACAAATGAGTTACCTGTGTTACCTTTGGTCAGTGACCAGGCTAATTCAGGTGTTCAGGTAAGTATTACAATATTACTTTTATTATGAAAACTTCATATCTCTGTGATGATCACAAAGAAATTGGTTCCCAGAGCTAATTTTTCTAGTAATAGTTTACTCTTGATTCAAACAACATGTTAAGATATCATCATAACCCCCTCATGCTTCAGCTAGTTGCCTGTAGACTCTCTACTGTCTCATATGAGGTGCTGGTGTTTTGGCTTGTATCAGAAATCTCTACTCAATTCCCAGAAGAGCGTCGCTAAAAATAAACTGGAATTAGTTTTGGTCTAGAAGGATTTCCTGCTCACATAGCTCTCTAGACAACAAAATTAAATTTTCTGGTTCCTTATGTATATCAAGAAACTGTTGCTGCTGTTAAAGGTTACAAGTGAATTGTATCCTCTGTGCTTTGCTAAGTTAACATTGATGTCTTTGACGATCAAGCAGGAATTCCTATGGTTGTTTGAAACAGAATACCCTGATCTGCAAAAGAAAGTTGGAGGAAATTTTCTTGTGGTAGTAAGATTCTTAATGGAACCACCTTTTGAATATATAGAAGAAGCCTCATTAAAGGATTTAACTGTAGAATTATTTTCTTTTACAAGACAATTGTAAATTTTGTCAAGTGACTAGATGCCCCCTTTGAAGTCTAGTACACAAGTGGATCATGAGATGCTTAGAATCAGCAAGGTAAACCAGTCTGAAAGTTGCCATTAGTAAATTTATGGGGTACTGAAGTAATGGAACCTCTTTCCTGCCCAATTTCTCCAACTCAGTGGTGTGTAATATTGTTACTCACCAGAAGGTAATCCGTCCACCACTCAAAACCGTTTATTGTTAGTCCATATGAGAGTATCCATCCATTAATGGCTATTTTGAAGAGATTACTGCACCAGAGTCACTGAGAGTCCTGGGTGGATGTTTGTCCATGTATTCTTATTAAAAAATACTCATATTAGTAGTATGGGTCATGAAATGGGGATACAAATACACAGTTATGTGTGGGTACATTGCTATACTATTTAAAAAATAAATCTCTACAGATAGCTTTTAAGATTCCTGAAATATCTCCAGGGATTTATTTGAAAATCTATGTGCCTCTACTTAACTGATTAATGTCCTTATTCTTTGATTGCTGATGTGTCTGTTAGGCTCTTGTAAATTAATGGTTTTTGTAGTAGCATAAATGCTTACACAAGAAAAGAAAGAGCACTGTGTATAACCTGAAAATAGAGAAGATAAACATTTACATAATGACCTAATGAAAGGGGCGTCCCTAAAGTCTCCACAACTCTTAACTTGATATTGCGTAAGCGAATAAGCTCTTATTGACAAGATTCGGAAGAGCTCTCATTCGTCATTCGCAGACTCGTACGAGAAATAGACTTGTAGACTACGTCAATGAACACTTATGTCCAGTAACATAAGAAGCTTGAGCTGACTGCTTCGATTCTCTTAAGTTTTGTTCATGAAACTTGCCTGTCAGATATGTATGTAGCTGTATTTCCGAATTCAGCTATATGTATGTCTGCCAGGTAAGTATGAACAAACTTTATTGTGATATAATTTCATATTTGCCTTGCGTTATTTTACTTCGGTTGGTTTCAAGTCATATAACGCTTGCTGTAGTACCTCTTCGGATGGCAACCGAGAGGTCTATTGTCTATTTTAAGGACTTTTATTCGTTACTCCCTGCAGCCTTCCAGGAGTTTCCGATTTATCGTTTACCGTTGTATGGTAGTGTTCTGACTACACAAACGCATCTATATATTTAGCGTTTTCTGTTTCGCTTAAATATACCAGCTTGAGAGGTTTCTTTCGGCTCAAAAAATAACGGACCTATTTCTTCGTAGAATAGGGTAGCTGGCAACCCAGACACAAAGTTAAGAGACGACGTTCGTAAGCTGCTGGCTGCTGCTGTCACGCTGTGTCTGTCCTCCAGTCCCAACCGAGCCAGTAAGCAGTAACAGATCGGGCGCTGTCATGCGCTGTAGGTTACGTCTCTCTCTCCTGCGGGATTGACTGACTAACCGTATCTCTGGGCTGGCGGTTACGTCTCTCCTGCGGGATTGACTGACTAACTGTATCTCTGCCCTACAATCACGGACTTTAGCCTAAGATTGGATGGGGATTTCTTACGTGAATGAATAAACGTTGCATTCGTTTTGCCTTACTATGTTCAACAGAGTTATCTCTTAATCCTTTCGGTGCTCGTTACCGCACGGTATAGAACTACGAGTCTACCGCAACATTGCACTTTTATATGCTCTCCTGCTTAGGCAAAGCGCAGCCTTATTAGGGAAGTAAGCATACTCGGGGAGGAATGGATGAGCTTGCTGGGACCATTTCCTTCCTGAAGAAGTTTGTTTCCCCGAATAGACTGCAATTCAGACCACAGTTTTTTCCTACCGGGAAACTGAAATATTATTCAAGATCTAGGAATGATTCTGAACATCTCTCAGTGCGTTTATCACCTGATGTGATAGAAAGAAGGTGCCGGACATCTGGATAGGGTTTCAGATGTCCTGGATCTTAATCTGAAAGAAGTAAAAAGCGATCGGTAGTCCCTCCAGTCCTCGTAACGAGTTTTGGGAACCAGTGGTCCAGATCAACTCTGATATTCCACAGCTCTCTCATATCTTAAGAAGTACTTCTCTCGGTCCCCTGTTCAAGTTTACGAGAAAGCCTATTATAACAACAGGCGTAGAATGTAACGATCCTCTAGAGGTTCGTTACAGGATTGCAAAAGTCCGTACGAATCGTCTCGATCGACGGCAGCAACTATTGACTTCCGAGTGGAATCTTTCTTTAGAAGTAAGTGAGAGTTGTGGAGACTTTAGGGACGCCCTTTCATTCTTCTCTTCGATATGTTGAGGACGAAGAGGCTTCTTCTTTTCTGCTCCCTTATTCTCGATCCGGATCGGTTACCATTAAACGCACATCCTATGATATTGAACGGGGATGGATATTTAGTCTCTTTTCCCCTTTTTTTCAATCGCTTAGGAAATGTAATAAGAGGATTTATGACGTCACAGGGAGCGACAATGACGCTGATCGCCCCATGTTGGCCTTCAGGATCCTGGATTCACAGAGGTCACATACTTCCTAGTTCACTTTCCAAGGACCTTTTCCGAGAGAGTCGGTCTACTCTAACTCGAAAGGTACCTATAACCTCTCCGCTCTGAGTCTGACTACGTTCAGGCTATCGAGATGTTGACAGGAATAAGATTACCGTCTTCCATTTCCGTCTGAAGAATGGGATAAGCTGGCAGTCACAACTATTAAAGAATACGCAAATAGTTGTTGACGGCCTTTGGGCTCAGAGATTTGCGTCTGTCAAACAACAAAGCCCTTCACGATCTTTGAGTTCTGTGGAATCTCGAACCTCGCTCATCATCTACTTTTTGTCTCACCTGTTTTCTCGGAGTCAGACACTCGTGCGAGATCAGGCGACATATAGTAGCCCTGAGTTTCTTGTTGACGAAGTCGGTTGCGTTTATACACCCCCGATGATCGTGTAGAGACCAGGTTGGACTGTCAGGCATTCTTCCTTCGGGACTGAATCGCCTTTTTGCTCCTCGCTCCTTTCTCCTGGCACCAGAAGCTCGAGTCAGGAGTTGATTCGCTGACGACGTTGGGTTGCGTTGATACAACCCCAAGGTTTGCTTAGATTGAATCGCCCAGGCAGTCCAGACACTCATCCTTCAGCGAAGAATAGTGCCTTATGGTCTTCAGGGTACAGCCTTGCTGGTCGCCTTGATTTCGTCTTGACTGGTTCACTGGTCGGTCACCTGACTTTAGTACAGACGGACTGACTGTGCATGTCCAGATCGAAGCTTTCAATATGGAACTTAGACGTAGTCTGAAGTTCTTGATGTCAAAGCATTCGAACCTCTCCTACCTGTTAACTTCTTGCATGTGATCAGGAAAGCCTTCTTCTAACCACCCTAGATACGACAAAGAGGGTTAGTGAGATTTTAAGCCATCGTCACAAGTTTTGGCTTTAGAGAACACAAGGCGGTGTGCTCTCTAACCCTTCCGTTGTGGCCTAAGAATGGTAACTCCGTTTTGTCCTTGGGCAGGAGCTTGGAAGCAAGGATGGCACAAGTTAGTGGGCAGGAGCCAGAGAGAGTCCTGTGCCCTGTCGGGTCTCTCAAGTTTTATCTACATAAAACTCAAGAAAGTCGAAGTCATTCGGGCAATCTGCAGTGTTCCGAAAAAGACCAGACTTGCCCATATCGAAGAACAGCCTGGCTTTAGTGTTAAGGAGTTCTTTCAAAAATGCTCCTTCATTGTGTTTGCACAAAGATTTGAAATCTTTTTATCTGAATGCTCACGAGGTGAGGGCGCGGCCTCGGAAGCATTTCAACAGAGCATGGCACTCAGCAACATCCTGAGTACCATGTTTTAGCGAAGCAACTCTGTGTTCACTTCACACTCCCTGCTAGATGTGAAGATGGCATATGAGATCTGCTGCTCGCTAGGGCCATACGTGTCTGCAGACACAATCTTGGGGGCAAGAAGTACCACTCATCCTATCCTGTAGAAAATGGTTAGGAAGAGCTCTTAATTTAGTTGTTGAGTCGCCGACAACGGCGACTTCTTAACTCTTAAGCTTAGTTAATTAACCACACCTTAAACTTTGGCTAGGTTGGTCAGGTGGTGATATATATATTTATATATATATATATTTATTTTACTTCTTAGCCCTCATGGTATGGTCAATATGGTCTAGTCACGTCGTGGTCTCGCCCTGTTGACAGATTCATCTGGAGTGCACCAGCTATATAGGTCTCTACCTCGCTGGCAAACTCTAGTAGCACAAGCAGACTTACGTGGCAGTAACCACGAAGCCAGCTATGCTAACAGTGGAACCAAGATGTAAATCATCTGCATGCATTTGTTTCCCAAAATCCTTCTATTCTGTCCCTTCCCACCTCCAAAGGTGGGATTCAGCTATATATATATCTGACAGGTAAGTTTCATGAACAAATGATATTGTTATGATACAATAAAGTTTGTTCATACTTACCTGGCAGATATATATAATCAAGTACCCACCCACCTCCCCTCAGGGGACAGTGGAAATAAAAATTAGGAATAGAAAATGGGAATGGTTCCTGATACCCGCCTCCCAGCGGCGGGAATGGGTACTAACCACCTGGCCGACCACTGCGTGTGTCGGAAGTTTTTAAAATTCTGTCGGACTTCAGAAAATACAGCTATATATATATCTGCCAGGTAAGTATGAACAAACTTTATTGTATCATAACAATATCATGTTTTGTAGTAGCATAAATGCTTACACAAGAAAAGAAAGAGCACTGTGTATAACTGAAAATAGAGAAGATAAACATTTACATAATGACCTAATACAAAAACACTCTACATTCATGAATAAAGTTTCATTCTTAGCAGGATAAGGGAAAGCGATGGGTTTCTTTTTTGTTATGATGAATAAATAATGAAGAAATGTTTTGTAAACAATTATAGAAACTATTATTATATATATAGTTATATTCTGATGAATCTAAGCTTCTCTGTTTTCATGAATGCGATTTATACTATGGCTACTGTTGCAGGTTTGTGATTGGGTGGATACATCTGTAATTCATTTCAAGTATCTGAGATCTGTAAGGGATTCTTTGGTTACATGGAGAGGAAAATCATGCCCTCTTTCTCTCAGCTGTATATTCTATTGCTGGTAAGTTAATACTATACTTCAAGAAATATAATTCCAATATTTCATAAGCAGTTAGAAAACGAGGAATTACAATTTATGTGTTGTACAGTAACTTTTCATTTTTTATGGGGTATTTATTCTGACTTATGGCAAGTAATTTAAACTTTATATGAATTCAGTGATTTATTTTTCTGAAGAAATAATGGTATTAGTTGCATTTCATAGCCACATTAGTTCTCCCAAACAGCAGTTATTCGCATCTAATACCTTACAGAAACATTACCATATTTAAATGCTTTAAACAGTCCATATTAACATAGACAAAAAAATAAAAGATTGGATTAAAAACATAACTATATTTCAACAAAAAACTAATTTTCTTATGGCAGCTTATCCTGTGTGTTAATACAACCTCCAGACATTCCACAGAAGAAGAGTGAATTTTTTTATGATTATATAGTTAACTGAATTTAGTTAGGTAACATTCTGTTAACCCTTAAACGCCTAATGACGTATTAAACGTCGAGTCAAAATCTCCCTCGATTTTCCGAATGGACGTACCATACGTCGGCTCAAAAAAGTTTTTTTAAAAATTCGCGGAAAATACTTATAGGCCTACCAGCCGAAAACTTTTGAATCACGCGCCTTGGGGGAATGCCGCCGAGTTCACGGATCAAGGCGTTGTTTTGTTTACAATCGTTACGCAGGCGCGCAAGCGCGAATTTCTTTCTTATCGCACTAAAAAGTATCGGTGACAATCTCAAAAATTATTTTGTCACTTTGACATAATTTTTGCACTGTTTTAAATTATCCGTTACATGAAGTAGTATATATGTAAATGTGCGCAATTTCATTTAGAATACAACAAAAAAATACTCATGATTGTAACTTTTATCAGTTTTGAAATATTTCCATATACATAACGATAAGTGCCAAAATTTCAACCTTCGGTCATTTTTGACTCTACTGGAATGGTCGAAAAACGCAATTGTAAGCTAAAACGCTTATATTGTAGTAATATTCAACTATTTACCTTAATTGCAACAAATTGGAAGTCTCTAGCACAATATTTTCGATTTATGGTGAATTTATGAAAAAACTTTTTCCTTACGTCCGCGCGGTAACTCTTCCGAAAAAAATCATACATGCGATTGTGGTAATGTTTGCACCATTTTAAAATTAGCCGTTACATAAAGAAATTTTATATATGGAAATGTGCGCAATTTTCATGCACAATACAACGCTAAAAACAACCCATGGTTGTAGCTTTTATCAGTTTTGAAATATTTTCATATAAAAAAATGATAAGTGACAAATTTTCAACCTTCGGTCATTTTGACTCTACCGAAATGGTCGAAAAACGCAATTGTAAGCTAAAAACTCTTATATTTAGTAATATTCAATCATTTACCTTCATTTTGTAACAAATTGGAAGTCTCTAGCACAATATTTCGATTTATGGTGAATTTATAAAAAAGAAAAAAATAAAATGTTCCTTACGTCCGCGCGGTAACTCTTCCGAAAAAATCATACGTGCGATTGTGGTAATGTTTGCACCATTTTAAATTAGCCGTTACATAAAGTTTTATATATGAAAATGTACGCAATTTCATGTAGAATACAACGAAAAATAATTGAAGGTTGTAGCTTTTCTCATTTTCGAAATATTTGCATATAAATCACGATAAATAGAACAAAAAAACCACGTTTGGTCAAGCTTTGACTCTACCGAAATGGTCGAAAAACGCAATTGTAAGCTAAAACTCTTATATTTTAGTAATATTCAATCATTTACCTTCATTTTGTAACAAATTGGAAGTCTCTAGCACAATATTTCGATTTATGGTGAATTTATGAAAAAAACTTTCCTTCCCTCCGCGCGCGGATTCTCCGCCATAAAACTCCGGAATTGCGTACATCAAATTCTCGGAAAATTTGCTTCCGTTTTCATATTAGGCATTTCATAGAGTTTTATATATGAAAATGTGCGCAATTTCATGTAAAATAAAAGGAAAAATATTTGAAGGTTGTAGTTTTCTCATTTTCGAAATATTTGCATATAAATCACAATAATAGAAAAAAACCACGTTCGGTCAACTTTGACTCTACCGATGGTCTGAAAAACGCAATTGTAAGCTAAAACTCTTACAGTATCGTAATATTCAATCATTTGTATTCATTTTGAAACAAATTGGAAGTGCTCTAGAACAATATGTAGATTTATGGTGAATTTTTTTAAAAACCATTTTTTTACGTCTGACGCGTTACGAATTCGTACATCATTTTGTGAATAATATTTTTCCGGTGTTGCTTTTATTGTTTTACAATGTATTATATATCAAAATAATTGCAATTTAGTGTAAAATACAACGGAAAAAAAGAAAACTCGTTAGCTTTTACCGTTTTTTGCACAGCGTGATTTTAATACAATTATGTATGAATTTTTTTTTGTTCGCTTACCATATATCGCATTATTTACATATGATAATGATATTCTGGGCTCAGCTCGTGTCGCTTGCGCGAAATATCCTTTAATCTATTATTTCTAGGGTAAATGTACTAACACATACAGAGAATAAATAAAATAAGAAAAGGTCAGTATAACTGACTCGCTCACCCTCCTAGGAGGGTGTCGGTATGAACACTAGGCGAGTGAGACCACTACCACGAGCCAAATGCCAATAGAAATCTCCCACTACAAAACCCTCCAAGAGGGGAGCCGTCCCACAGAGAGAGCAGCTCGTACTACTACTACTCCATCCCACGCTCGCGACTGCTGCGCCTCTGGTGGCCATCCCCTTTTCAGTTAGCTCACACGAGTCACACGTGTTATTTTTCTCTCTGTGATTTTTGTGCCCTTTCTTCGGATTTTCGATAATGGAGCTGCAGCTATTGCAGCAGCTAAGTTAAGTACTCAGTATTTACGGTTAGCGAGTTTTTTCCGTCCCCGAGACAGTATTTGCCGTTTTTTAGGTACAAAATACGTTCTCGGGGGCTGGAAGCATGGCAGCATGGTCCTGCCGCATGTTGGGTTCGTTCTTGGTCTCCCATACCTAGAACATCCCTTATTATTTACGCTCTATTTTGATTATCCGCGTCGTTAGGTCTACTCCATGTTGTCATACATGTATGTATTTCACCTTATGTAGGCTTTTCTATCCAGACCCTAGTCCAGTTCTTAGTATCGGCCCCTGACTAGCTTTGAGTAGGTAGACTCGCCTTCGGGCTAGTCGCACACTCCTTGATTTTTTTCTCCTGCTTTTTTAACCTTCTTTCTTTCATTTTTATTATATATATTTATATGTTTTGTCACTGTGAGGTTAGTTAGCGTCTGGCTTAGCCTAGGTCCCGGCTCGTAGAGCCTAGTCTACAACCGTTGATCAGTTCGGATCGCTTCCACATAGCTTCTCTCTGATCAGTTGGTTTAGCCCTATGGGCCTATATGCTACCGCTTTTCAGTTTCAAGGTTTGATTTCCCGAGAGCTTGCTCTTCTGATCAGTTGGTGGCCTAGGCTTGGGTCTTACCGTATCTTATGAGTTTACCGACCTCGTGGTCACTACGTGATCACGAGTCAGCCAGACGCCTGCCAGTCCCCCTCCCCCCTCTCCCGCTCTCCCATAGAGTCGGGTGGGGGTGGGTCGGTCTGTCTTGCTCTCCCCGCATGCCCAGCCTGGCTCCCCCTCTCCCCTCCACCGGAGGGACCTGGGAGTCCGACAGTCCCTGACTGGTTCCGACCTCTCCGTCTCTTCTCGGCTCGGCCGGGTGGTACGTTGTTGTGGGGGGCCCTGGCCTTCCTTCCCCCCCTCCGTTACTTCCTTGCCGCTCCGGGCTAGCTCGAGTCTGTATGTCATCTCGCCCTTCCCTCCTTACTAGAGCTCCTCCCTATCGCGGAGCCCTGGTATCCAGCGGAAGGGTATAGTCCACCGTAGTTGGACCGGAGCATACAGTAGGTCTTTACTAACCGTACCGTATTGCTGAGTTACTACACTCCCGTTCACTGGACCTAGTCCGTTCATTGCATGACATTGCATGTAGGTTTAAGTTATCTTTAAGTTTATCTTAAGTTTCTTAAACCATCCCTACCCCTCCCTTTCATTTTACCGGATCTCTCCGGGAGTTATAGCCTATTCAAGGCAATGCCAGGGAGGGGTTATGCCCAAATTTTTTTTCCGAGCTCCGGCATGTAACGGAGTTCTTTGTCCTTAGTCTGTAAGTGTTCCCCCTTTAAGATACTCATGTGTCTTCCCACTTACAGGCCACCAACTGTGAGCATCCGGGATGTTCCGCTACACTTCAGGACCCCTGTGGACACGAAGTTTGCCGGTCCCATGCTCCATGCGCGACTCCGCACGGGGACATCCAGGTCTGGTACCATGAGACGTGTACCATATGTTTACGATCTGGTGAGCCAGCTTTTGGAAGGCGTAAGTATTCCATCTCCGCATGCTGCTCCGCTTCTTTTAGTACTTAAGTTTACGTTATTTACTTGTTTAAACTTAAGGCATCTTGGTTTAAGTTATATTCTAAGTTTTAGTTTTAAGTGATTCTTAAATCTAAAAATATACCCTCTCTTACAGGCTCCAGCAGTAAGAGATACGGCATTGGCTACCCTGCGGGCCTGGGTCGGGAGGTTTTGGCAAGAACGCCGCCAAGGGTCAGCCCTACATACTGGAGAAGCGATTAGCTCTGTTAATCTTTCCCGGAGGCAAGGCGACTTGGATACGTCGACCCCGGTAGAGGCTGACCCCTCTATTGCCTTTATCCAACAACAACTGGCGGCCTCCTTAACAGAACAAGACCAGGATATCTCCACGGATGTCGCAACCCTGGATATAAATGTTGAACCTATGGTAGGTATAGACGACCTGTGGCCGAGGTAAGTAATGCAGGTACCCAAGGGTCTCCCTTGGGAGTGACTGTTTCTTCTACCCCTGCAACCTCTCCATCCTTCCAAGGCTTTACGGGTGATGAGTTATATACTCCTCCAGAGGCTTCGGTTAGACCTAAGATCAAGTCCAAACATATGACCTTGACTAAGACGTCATCGTCTTCGAAGAAGACGTCCTCGTCTTCTTCCTGCGCAAGTCTCCGGCTCGTAATCCCGGCCCAGGACAGGTCTAAAGGGTCTAGCTCCGGCTCAAAGTCCTCAAAGAGTAAACCTAAGGAGAAATCCCGCACCCCGGCAGTATCACCAGTTCCACTACCTTTGGTGCCTATTCAGAGTCTCCCCTCCACCTCCGCAGCAGCTCCGGCTTTGGACACCAATGCTGGCCTGTTGCAACAGGTGGGCGACCTAGTGGGCTCCCTTAAGACGAGTATGGAACATATGATATCCCGCCTGTCGGACAGGATCACTTCTCAGGACACTATTATAGCCGGTCTAAGAGAAGCCCTCTTGCCTCTCCCTCAACCTCCAACACTAGCGGATCTCAGCTTCCCCCGCATGACTACGCTGCCCGCTTTCTCCATGAACAATCCTTGGAGAGTAGCATCATACGCCCCCTTCCAAGATGGTCTCATCTCCATACCGGAGTTTGGAACTCGAAGAATAGAGGACTTCGAGTTCTACCCGGAAGGGCCTACAGCCTCCCTTCATAGGCTACGCTAGGCTCACGCCTTCGGCTATGGTTAGGGATGAACAGGCGGGGTACCAAAGGAGACAGTCCTCTATTCTCGAGACCAGGCTCAGCGAGAATGGCTCGAGATGTTTAGAGGACATGGACTGTTCGAACACCAAGATCCAACCATTCAAAAGTCCCTTTACCATTTTCACGATGGACGAGAGTACCCCGCTCCCTTTCCTAACCAAGATAGCTAGTCGACCATCTCAGCAGCTCAGAAAGGGGAACCCATGCCTCAGTTAAAAGAAGCAGACCCCACATCTCCGTTGCTCCCTTCAATTGGAGAATTGTGGGAAGACTTGCCTAATACTTTCACAGCTGGCAAACTCAAACCTGACGTGCTAGGAGCAGTTTGGTGAAAAGCTGCCCAGGCTCCCTGATAGTCTTATTCAAGCGGAATTTGACTCGAAAACACGACTAGCCAGGTCAATCAACCTGATGGCTATGTCTGAGGTAGCAACCATGGCTTATGGTTCAGAACCAATTTTTAAGCTTATGACCAAAGCACCCTGACTCAAACGGTGCAGTCAGATATGTTCGAGTTTGCCACTGCCAGAACGAATTGTAAGGAAGCATGTCCTGCTAGAGGCAACCATTCGTCATGAACCGAATAGGTTACTCTCTCTCTAACATCTGGGGCGCAGATCTCTTCCCAGAGGCTATGGTAAAGGAAGTCCAGGCAGAGGCTACGAGTTGAACCAGAGCCTTAAGGACGTTGGGGTCTTACGGCTAGGAGAAGGCAAGACCTGGACACCAAAAGGTAAGGGGCAAAGGAAACCCAGACGTTTCCAGCCTTACCAAAAGAAGCAACCGCGCTTCCTCAACAAGTTCCTACAGTGCCGTTAGTCAGACAGCCCAGCCCTCCACGTCTAAAGGCCAATCACAGCCTATTTATGTGATATCCCTCAGCCTCAGCCCTCCACCTCATACGCCATCTCTCCAGCTTACAATCAAGCCTTCGAGAGTCAAGCTTCTCCAGAAGTATGACCGCTCGAACAAGGGAGGCAGAGGTAAGCGGTTCCTTTCGTGGGAGAGGATCGGGAGGCCCCTTCAATAGGGGAAAGCACTTCAGAGGAGGTCGAGGGGGTTACCAGAACCAATGAAGAACTTCAGGTAGGAGGGAGGCTGTTTCACTTTCGCCACCGGTGGAACTTCAGCCAGTGGGCTCAGAGCATAGTGTCAAAAGGGCTGGTTGGAGCTGGTTGACGAACCCACCTCCAGCCAGACCTTTCCGTCAACTTCCTTCCAAGGAATTGACAGAGTACGCAGAGGACCTCCTTCAGAAAGGAGCTATAGTCAAAGTCAAAAGGTTAAAATTTCAAGGTCGCTTGTTCAGCGTTCCAAAGAAAGGCTCAAACAAAAGAAGGGTAATCTTAGACTTGTCCCGCTTAAACTTAGCCATCCGCTGCGACAAGTTCAAGATGCTCACGATCTCACAGGTGCGGACCTTACTTCCCCGTGGGGCCGTCACCACCTCTATCGATCTTACAGACGCCTACTATCATCCCTATTGCAAGACACTTCCGTCGTATCTGGGATTCAAGATAGGAGATCAGACGTTCTCCTTCAAGGTAGTCCCGTTCGGGCTCAACGTGGCACCCAGGGGGTGGTTCACGAAGCTAGCGGAAGTAGTAGTGCAACAGCTCAGAGCTCAAGGATTATGGTAGTAGCGTATCTCGACGATTGGTTGATCTGGGCCCCATCAGTCGAAGAATGCAACAAGGCCACACTGAAAGTGATCCAATTCCTAGAATATCTAGGATTCAAGATAAACAGATCCAAATCAAGACTCACTCCAGAGTCAAACTTTCAGTGGCTAGGCATTCAATGGAATCTATCCTCACACACTCTGTCGATTCCATCCACCAAAAGGAAAGAAATAGCGAAGTCAGTCAGAAGCAATTTCTAAGTCACAAACTAGCATCCAGGAGAGCTCAGGAAAGGATCCTCGGCTCTCTCCAGTTTGCTTCAGTAACGAACATCTTAATGAAAGCCAAACTAAAAGATCTAACCAGGATCTGGCGCTCACGAGCAAATGTCAGGTCCAGGACAAGCTATCCTCAGTGCCTCTGATTCTAAAGAACCGGCTTCGGCCGTGGCAAAAGTCAAGAATCTGTCAGTGTCAGTTCCTCTTCAGTTCCCTCCACCAGGGATCACCATCCACACAGACGCGTCCTTAAGCGGCTGGGGAGGGTACTCCCAAGTCAAAAAGGTTCAAGGAATTTGGTCACCCCAGTTCCGTCAGTTCCATATAAACGTACTGGAGGCAATGGCAGTTTTCCTTGACTCTGAAAAGATTACGCCCACCAAGGTACTCCCACATAAAAGCTAGTCTTGGACAGCGCGGTGGTAGTACATTGCATAAACAGAGGAGGCTCCAAGTCGCGTCATCTAAACCACGTCATGATAGCCATCTTCTCCCATGGCAGACAAATTCAGTTGGCATCTTTCCTCCACCCACATAGCTGGAGTGAGAAACGTCATAGCAGACGCCCTATCCCGATCAGTACCCCTAGAGTCGAATGGTCTCTAGACGAGAGTTCGTTCCAATGGATCCTTCAAAGAGTCCCAGGGCTACAGGTGGATCTCTTCGCATCACAAGCAAAACCACAAACTACCGTGTTATGTAGCCCCCAACCTGGACCCTCTGGCTTACGCCACGGACGCCCTGGCTCTGGACTGGAACAACTGGGAGAAGATTTACGTCTTCCCTCCAGTGAATCTCCTTATGAAGGTATTAGACAAACTCAGGACATTCAGGGTCAAGTGGCTCTAGTAGCCCCAGACTGGCCGAAGAGCAATTGGTACCCCATGAGTTCTGGAACTGGGCCTTCGTCCCCTTCGGATCCCCGATCCCAAGCTCTCCCAGTCAGTACAAACGAAGACTGTGTTCGCTTCCTCAGGGATTCTCAAAACCCTAACTTTATGGATTTTCATGAAGTTTGCGGCAAAAAGAGATGCGAATATTGACCCTCAGAATATTCTTTTCCTGGAATCCGATAAAAGGGATTCAACTTTGAGGCAGTATGATGCTGCCGTCAAAAAGTTAGCAATCTTCCTGAGGGAGTCAGTATATCAGATTCACTGACAGTTAATTCTGCTATATCCTTTTTCAGATCTTTATTTGAAAAGGGTTTAGCAGCTAGCACTATTACGACAAACAAGTCAGCATTGAAAAAGATATTTCAATTTGGTTTTATTTAACATAGACTTGACAGATACCTATTTCTCGTCTATTCCTAAAGCTGTGCTAGACTTAGGCCCTCTGTCAGGCCTACGTCAGTTTCATGGTTCTTAAACGATGTTCTAAAAAAATCTGGCTTCCGAAACCGATAATGACACATGCTCGTTTATGATGCTCCTAAGGAAAACTCTGTTTTTATTAAGCCTAGCTTCAGGAGCAAGAATTTCAGAACTGTCGGCTTATCCAGAGATCCGGATCATGTTCAATTCCTTCCCACAGGGGAAGTGCTACTTTCTCCGGAACGTAGTTTTTTAGCAAAGAATGAAGATCCTTTGATGAGGTGGGAACCTTGGAAGGTATTACCCCTTCCGCAAGATGTTTCCCTTTGTCCAGTTTCAACCTTACGAGCCTTTCTATCCAGGACCTCCTCTTCCTCATCGGGGCCCCTCTTTAGGAGGGAAAAGGTGGTACTTTATCCACTAAAGGCATCAGGCAACAATCCTGTACTTTATCAAACAAGCCAATCCTGACTCCTTTCCAAAAGCACATGATGTCAGGGCAGTAGCCACCTCAATTAATTACTTCCAGCATATGAATTTTGATGATTTAAAGAAGTATACCGGATGGAAATCGCCGGACAGTGTTCAAAACGTCACTACCTTAAGTCCTTGGAAGCTCTGAAATTCCAGCAGTAGCAGCGGGTAACATAGTTTCCCCCCTGACTCTAGTTAGATTATAGTAGAAGATTCAGTCCTCCTTTCTACCTGCCTCACCCAACAGTTCGTCTATTCCTACCTTGTTCATTAGCTTAGCATTCACCTTGTGTCTTAGCTGCTTTATGATTATATAGTGTCCCTTTTGTCTGGTTAGGGACACACACAGCTTGATTACCTATACTGATCTCATAGATGTTATCCCCTTATTTTTTATGCTAGGGGATACATCATATTACAATGGTTACGGGTTTTGTATATTAAGTCATATACATTCCTGAGATATATATTTTTGTGATTGATCAAATATTTATGTAACTTTATATTAATGCTATTTCTATTTTGATACATGTTTGTTACACATTTATTATGATAGGTAATCATTTTACCTATTTGTATATGTAAATTACCTATATTATTAACATAATTAGTTTTAAGGGTAATTTAAGCATAATTCTGATTTTGTTTTACTGTGTATTTGTATCTTTTTAGCAATTATATTCATTCATTTATTTGTATCTTTTATTTGAGACCTATTTTGTTTTATTATATTCTGTTTACTTTCTTTACAATCTTGTGCTGTTTCTCTGGTACGATTTCGCGCAAGCGACACGAGCTGAGCCCAGAAAAAGGATTTTGACGTAAGGAAAAATCTATTTCTGGGCGATTGGCTCGTGTCGCCAGCGAAATACCCACCCTACCCGTCCCTTCGCTCAAGATTGTCTGCTAACTTCAGGATGGCCACCAGAGGCGCAGCAGTCGCGAGCGTGGGATGGAGTAGTAGTAGTACGCAGCTGCTCTCTCTGTGGGACGGCTCCCCTCTTGGAGGGTTTTGTAGTGGGAGATTTCTATTGGCATTTGGCTCGTGGTAGTGGTCTCACTCGCCTAGTGTTCATACCGACACCCTCCTAGAGGGTGAGCGAGTCAGTTATACTGACCTTTTTCTTTATTTTATTTTATTCTCTGGTATGTGTTAGTACATTTACCCTAGAAATAATAGATTAAAGGATATTTCGCTGGCGACACGAGCCAATCGCCCAGAAATAGATTTTTCCTTACGTCAAAATCCTTTTATTTTTCATTTCTGATGATTGCATACTAAATTTCAGGCAATGACAAAAAAAGGAGCCAAAAATGAACTCTTAAACTTCAAAACTAAGCGCGCTGTGATTTTTTGAAAAAATTATTTTTTCCGCTTCCTCACTCGCTCAAAACCGGCTCCGGAATTCGGGGGAGTTTTTTATTTTTACCGCTTTTCGGCGTTTAAAAGGTTAACTTGTCATAAAAGCAGGTTTTGGTATATCAGTCATAATTTCTGGAGGTAAAAACTAACATTCCAAGTGATGTAATCCACCAATCCCAAGATTATATAGCAACATATCTTGCTGTAAAACTGTCAGTAATTATTTGAGACGTCTATTTTTTATATATTACAGATAGAGATGTTCTGAAGAAACATGTCGAAAGTAAACTTCAGCGAAGCTTGGAGTGGAAAGAACACTTGGATTTTGTGTTGAAGAAACTTGCCATTGAACAAGTTGTACATAGAGACCTACTTGTTTTATCTCACCAAGATATATATTCCACATTACCACAGAAAGTTAATGTTGGTTTTTACGGAGGTTAGTCCAAATTGGTTTGTTATGACATAACTGGAGAAACCTGTTGTTGTACAAATGTTTCACATGCACTGTGTATGTACTTAAAGATTCCCAAAATTTAAAGATTCTCCTGTTTAATTTTGAGTTTTTAATATTGAACATTGCATGGAACACATTGTTCATTTATGCCTTACTGATGATTCCCTGTGATTTTGTGTTTTTTGTGTGTGTCATTTTTTGCCATAAAGCATCAATCACTGAAATGGTGATCTCCCTGCCGAGCGTGTGACCTCAGGCGGCCATATTGAAAGGTCTTGATCCAACTCATAGTATTGTTATTTTTACTACGTATTATTTTGGTATTATTTTGATTTTTTAAAATTATTATTATTATATCTTGGGAGTTAGACCCTCTTTTAAACAAGTCTTGTTGAAAAGGATTGCTGCATCAGCTCCATTAATTTTGTATAGAGTCTTCTCTATTTTCCTTATTAAGGATTTCTCAATGTTGCTGAAACTGGCAAGCAATATGGACTACACCGGATTAGACGATCCCCTTGGCACGTTGCTTGCCAGTTTCAGCAACATTGAGAAATCCTTAATAAGGAAAATAGAGATGACTATACAAAATTAATGGAGTTGATTTGCAGCAATCCTTTTCAACAAGACTTATTATTATTATTATTATTATTATTATTGCTATTGTCAAATGAAATTGTTGTGTCAGCTGCAATTAATTTGTTTAGTATTCTCTATTTTTCTAATATTGATTTCTCTCTGCTACTGCATTGGGTGAGAAACGTCCTGATGTTATTCATCTGCAGAAGGAAAATAGTTGAAATTCAGGGACTACTAGTATACTGTAGACCCCCCTATTTGCTGGGGTTGGGTACCACACCTCCCACAAATTGCTAAAATCTGCAAATACAGTGGTACCTCGGTTCACAAACTTAATTCGTTTGAGGACGCTGTTCGTGACTCGAAAAAGTTCGTAACCTGAATCAACTTTACCAATTTAAAATAATGTAATAACAAATAATTCGTTCAAACCTCAGAAAACTTTATTGTCTTTCCATTTTTTATGGTTTTCTGCACAAAGTTATGCTTTACTTCACTGCATCCAATAATATTACGTATACTATGTATTTTCATATTACTATTGTGTTATAAAATACAAACAGCACTCAATGTTTTGGCTTGGAAATCAGCTGAAGGCAATTGCAAGGTAAGTTTATTTTGCTGTATTGAACTCATATCAGAGGGATTTTCATGCTTGTAGTTAGTGCAAATGAATCTCTAGATACTCTATTGATATGGGACAGGTTATTTTACGTTGTATGAGTGTTTTCAAGTTGAAATATCACTAGAATACGTATTGTTGTGAATTAAATTTTGTTATTTTTTTCGTTAGTAGATGGCGCTGAGGGCATGTTTATTGCATAAAAAAAATCAACAGATTGCGTTCAGAATACTATGAGCTTTACATATTTATCTTTTTTTTGAGTGAAAACAGTAAAATGTGTTCTTTCATGCCAAATAATTTTGATTAAAACACGTTTCTCTCAAATTTTGTTTACGGTCGAGTTTGATGGTACTATACCGAAGTTTGTGGGAGTTTCTTCCATGCTGCCAGTGCATGATAATAGTGGTTAGCAGATGAACATTCTTTCCTCAGAGAGAAAGAGAGGGAAATTATTATTTTGATTATTTAATGTTATTTAATTTACATATAAAAGCTTGAAAACTCATAAATTACATAAAATATTAACCAAACAATTTTAAAGGGTTTCTCCAGGATTCGAAAATGTTGTTTGCATTCATGTGGCTGTGAAATACTTGCGTATGGGAATTAGATAGGTTCCAATGAAAAGTTCGCACTGTTGTGAATTCGCACAACTTGAATCTCGTAAATGCCCAATCCGTGGATGGCCCAGCTTATACATTGGTAGTAGTATGACCACTGTGGAACTGTCAAAGAGGATTTCATGTCACGCACAAGGAGGAGCGATAAAAATCCATACCAGAAACTCATACCAGGAAGTCCTCTGAATACAACTCAGGAAGTGCTCTTCCTCCCCACAAATACAAGAAGGACAATAGAAACCACGAATATTTAAAACCCCCCCTCTAAAAATGCTTATAACTGCCTATCTTGAACGTGTAAACACCAAAGTATCCCTAAAAATCCCACATCAAATATACATTAAAATAACATCCTATTACTGTACATATTAATTGGTTTCATCTCTAATTGTGTATATCTGTTTTGAGGTTAACACAAGACTTTGATTTCAAGTTAATGATGAAGGTTGATGATGACACATTTGTTAACATTTCAAGCCTGAAGATGCTGATGGACACTGAAGCCGACAGTCTCCCTAAAATGTGGTCACATTTTCATCACCATAGATCAGTTCCCCTGTATGGGAAGTGGGCAGATATAAAGTATTCATCTTTAAGCTATCCAAGTTTTCCTTCAGGTGCAGGTTACCTCATGACAGGTATGTTTAGATCTATGGTTTAAGAAGCCTCTTTGATGACCATTCTTCTGTGTTGCAGTCTTTTGAATTACTTTGCCAAATCCATAAAATAAGAAATTGAAGTGTCATCCCACCATTGTTTTGGGCTGCTTTGTCATTAAAAGTAAATGATTTGGCCCAAAACTATGGGAATATGGAATTAAACAGAATTTTTCATCCCCTACTTGGCAGTAAGATGGAGTAATAGCCAGGTGCCTCTGTATCAGTGAACTGAAAATTTACAGGCAAATCATTCACAGAACCAAGTTTTAACAGATTCTATAGAATGCAAGATTTTTAGTAAATTTTGACTGGTAAGAGAGTAAACATTTAACAAAATTTTTTGGGGTGTGTTGGGTCTGTTTCCAGCAGGTACTTTACTGGGGAGTTTTGGGCTTAAACCTTAGAGGCTGAGATGGACATGGTCGCCCAATTTAACTGTCACTGTAAGGCCCAGGGGGAGTAAAATGGCAAATCACCCAACCTGATAGCATATATGTTTATGCCCAAAACTAACTAGTGCCTTGGAATGGGACTATACCTTGGAGTTGTTCCAGGCACTTAGGATTTTACCCAAGAAATTGACTTGCACTAATAATTATGATATTATGATTTTTAGTATCAAATTATAGCTTTTTGTACTGATAGGGTAGTGTGATCAACTTAAACAGTTAACTGTGGTGACTGCTCAGATAGAAGTGCCCATGTGAAGTGCCAAAGTCACTTACATTCGAGTAGAAGTGCTCTCTCTCTCTTTTCTCTTTCAAAAAAAAACCTTTATTTTTTTAATAACCTCGATTTTTTATAGCCGAGAGAGAGAGAGAGATGAGAGACGGAGCGAGAGAGAGAGAGAAGAGAGAGAAGAGGAGAGATGATGAGAGAGAGAGAGACGAAAGAAAGGAAAAGCAAGCAAATAAATGCTCAGCAGTGTATAGTTTATGTAGTATGATGCATACAAGTGCATATTACACATGTGCACATATAGAATGAAAAATATGTAAATGTAACTGTACTGACATGACCACTGTACACTGTACGTACTGCAATAGGTAAATGTCAATAAAAATAGTTGTACCAGAGAGAGAGAGAGAGAGAGAGAGAGAGAGAGAGAGAGAGAAATGGGGGAGCACTGTAAATGTGAGGTGTTTAGTAATATGATGCTTGTGTACATACAGAAATACAAACATATACACTAAAATTTTGACTATATACAACACAGAATCTTATCTTGAAGACAACAGAATATGTATAAACAACACTGCCATAGGTATAGGAAATGTCAATCAAAATATATACCAGATTTATCATAACTTTTGCACAATTCTACCTTGAATACAGTGACATGAAGTGATGTGGGGCCCCAATAAGGTTGTGGTTACTAGGGACATAGTCAAAGTTAGAATCACAGAATTCTGTTGGTATGTAATGTAATCATGGAGTGTCAAGATGGTAGGCATCCTTACTGAGATATGACCGATTGGTCAGATACTCATTAAAGTTATCACTTTTTTAGTTGTTTGGTTATATGTACATGTTAGTTATCAATATCTATCTTATTTTTAAAAGCCATTGGGAGAAAATTTTCATGTTCCACATTACAGCATGCAGATACTACTACAAGTACCTTGTCGGAGTCTCATTTCTAGCTGTTCATATAAGGATATCCTGATCTTCTCCTGTCTCACTTTCTTGTTTATGTAAACCAGATGTATATGTATTGTTTAGTGGGCAGAAATACCTAACAATTCAAACCAGTCTATTTCATATCTCACATATTCAAACTTTTATTTCATTAAATAAAAATAACGATTATTTCGACTGAGAATACCTCACTCCCATTTGTTGAACATGACTGGTACCCCCACTAGTAGATTCATATGTTTTGTCTTCTTATTTCCTGTATTATTAAGTATTGTCTGTTTATCTCATGTATTGTAAAGAAACCAAGTTTTTACATTTTTTTATGGTTTATGGAATTAAAATACTACTTGATTTGTGTTTCATTTACAGAACATTATAAAAGTAGTAAAGCTCTATAGTAGAGATATATTTTAAACTATTACATTAATGTCTCCATGTATTTCAGGATCTTTAGCACAAGCTTTAGCCCAGGCTGGACCATACATGACTTCGTATGTCGGTGAAGATGTTAGCATGGGTATTTGGATATCATCAGCCATAAATAATGCCACTTTAATTGATGTGCCATGCTGGCTTCCACGTTCAGAATGTCAAGAAACAGTGCTGGTCTCCCAGTTATCACCGATTGATATGTTGGAAATGTGGAAAGAAAATTAGTATTTTTTAGAATCTTTGTGAAATGTCCAAGTAAGTGGATATTAATTTTTTTGAGGTTTCTTGTTCATCAGCCATTAAACTAGAAAATTGATGCATCAACAAGGGCCCTGTTCATGGGATTGTTAAGGATATTTCAGTAACCATGACCTGACCAAGATAACCTTTCACCAGGATGAAAATTTAAAGAATAAGAATACTACAAAGCTTATCAGAGGAAAAACTTTACCAATTTAATAGTAAAGACCAAATCACAAAATCAACATTTTTAAATTCTTAGGACTAATGGAGAGGATTATTTCTGATAACACGGATCAGATCTTATCTAGTAAATTACAGTTCTGTAAACAGTACGTACATGATTAGATCGATTGAAAAGAAATTTTGGATATGAATCTGATATCCAAGACTGAGCATGTGCTCTTCGTGATATTTGTGAGTGTTAGTGTTGTCCTTCAGTGTCTACATTCATAGACTGGGACAAGGCTGTGCATCAAATAGCCAGGGGTCAAATAAGTGTGACAGATTTGAAGACAAGATAAAATCTTCTCAGTGAGGGACATATTTTTTCTGTATGCTCTAAATTGTGATAATAATGTTTAATGATATTCAGTACTGTCACATTTAGGTTAGCTAAATGTTTTTATATTTTTTTAGGAAAACAGACACTCAGCAGTTGTTTAGACAGAAAATTCCAATAGAACTCTTAATAAATGCTTACAAAATAAGGAGTTTGTTTAGTATGCCATACAAAATAATGATGATTTAATGTTGAGGTAGTAATGGTAACTAGGGAACATTAGATGTTCTGGAATCAACCCATTGTTTAGGTGAAATTTGAATTCTTCATTAAAATTAATGTTTTAGGCCAATGGAAATCTCTTAATGCAGGCATATTGAAACTGAATTCCTGTTATTTTTAAAAATCTAAAATTAGTAATGCATTTTTTTCAGGGCTAAAATATCTTTCTTCCACTTAATGAAGATTGAGCTTTGCTTTTAATTTTAGTGCACAGTCTTCAAAATTGTCCAAGTTGTTCATGGTCGAGTTCCAGAGCAGAAAATAACCTGAACTACTCCAGTATGTCCCCATGCTACATGTTAAGTGTCCCACATATCCTTTGTTCATTTCCCTTTTTGAATAAACTGACTACTGTAACCTTGCTTATTAGAATTTCTCATCTTTCTGTGTAGCCATACATGTTCTCAGTTGCTTGCTTTTGATAAAGTGTACTGTTCTTATCTCCTTCCTAAGCTTCCTACCCTTATGCTGAATGACTTTCCAGGAAAATTTCTCACCTCAGCTTATTCAGGTTGATTAACCCTTTAACGCTGAAGGGGTATAATAAAAATCGTCTTCCGTATGCCGGCGGGGTCTGGGAGTGAGCGCCGAAGCGGGAACAATGTTTTTTTTTTTTAAATCACAACACACTTAGTTTTTAAGATTAAGTTCATTTTTGGCTCCATTTTTTGTCATTGCGTGAAGTTTAGTATGCAACCATCAGAAATGAAAAAAATATCATTATCATATATAAATAATGGGATATATGATAGCGCAAAAACAAAATTTCATATATAATTGTATTCAAATCGCGCTCTGAGCAAAACGGTTAAAGCTAACGAGTTAATTTTTGGTGTTGTATTGTACACTTAATTGCAATCATTTGGTATATAACACATTGTAAAACGATCAAGGCAACACAGAGAAAATATTATAAAAAAATGATGCATGAATTCGTAACGTGCGGATGTAAAAAAAAAGCTGTTTTTCAAAAATTCACCATAAATTGAAATATTGTGCTAGAGACTTCCCGTTTGTTGCAAAATAAAGGTAATTGATTGAATATTACTAGACTGTAAGTGTTGTAGCTTACAATTGCAGTTTTCGACCATTTCGGTCAAGTTAAAGTTGACCGAAGGACGAATTTTTTCTATTTATCATTAATATGAAAGTATATCAAAACTGATAAAAGCTACAACCATAGGTTGTTTTATTGTTGTATTCTAAATGAAATTGCACACATTTTCATATATAAAACTTTATGTAACGGCTAATTTAAAATGGTGCAAACATTACGACAATCGGACGAAAAATTTTATGATTTTTTCGGAAGAGTTACCGCACGGACATAAGGAAAAAGTTTATTTCATAAATTCACCATAAATCGAAATATTGTATTAGAGACTTCCAATTTGTTGAAAAATAAAGGTAAATGATTGCATATTACTAGAATGTAATAGTTTTAGCTTACAATTGCAGTTTTCGACCATTTCAGTCGAGTCAAAGTTGAAATTTTGGCACTTATCGTTATTTATATGAAAATATTTCAAAAGTGATAAAAGCTACAACCATGGGTTGTTTTTGGTTGTATTCTACATGAAATTGCGCACCTTTTCATATATAAAACTTTATGTAACGGCTAATTTAAAATTGTGCAAACATTACGACAATCGGACGAAAAAATTTCTGATTTTTTTTCTGAGTTACCGCGCGGACGTAAGGAGAATGTGTTTTTTTTTCATAAATTCACCATAAATCGAAATATTCGTGCTAGAAAACTTCTGATTTGTTGCAAAATGAAGGTAATGATGAGTACTACTAGAATATAAGAGTTTTAGCTCACAATTGCGTTTTTTTGACCATTTCGGTAGAGTCAAAGTTGACCGAAGGTTGAAATTTTGGCACCTATCGTTATTTATATGAAAATATTTCAAAACTGATAAAAGTTACAACCATGAGTTGTTTATTGTTGAATTCTACATAAAATAGTGCACATTTTCATATATAATGCTCCATGTAACGGCTAATTTAAAATGGTACAAAAATTATGTCAAAGTGACAAAATAATTTCTGAGATGTGTCGCTGATACTTTTTAGTGCGATAGAAAGAAATTCGCGCTTGCGCGCCTGCGTTAACGATTGTAAACAAAACAACGCCTTGATCCGTGAGCTCCCAGCATCCCCCAAGGCGCGTGATTCAAAAGTTTTCGCTAGTAGGCCTATAACTATTTTTCCGTGAATTTAAAAAACTTTTATATCGACATACCATACGTCCAATCGGCACCCAACAGACATTTATATTGACGTTTAATACGTCCAATCGGCACCCAACAGACAATTTATATTGACGTTTAATACGTCCAATCGGCGTTAAAGGGTTCATTTCAAGCTGTCAGCATGCTGCCAGGAAGGGTAATTCCTCTTTTAAGCTTTCAGCACGCAATAAGTTCCCAGAATCTTAATCCTGTACACTTACCAATTACTTTCAATTTCTCTATTTTTTTTTTTTTGCTATGTTGGGCTAAGGTCCCTGGTACCTTTTAGAATCCATTTTGGCCTCCATTTACCATTACTTATGCCAGTCGTCACTTGTTTGACTTTGAGAATACAATGCCATGAAATAAATTAATTCTTCATACCTCTTTTATGTTAATTATTTACAAGAAATTGATGCTGCTAAACTATTCAAAAACAATAGTTCAATGAAAATAAAATCAGCTGCCATTTTAACAAGTTTTCTTGATCTTGTTTTGGCTGACATTAGCTGAGATGTTGGTTACCTATTAATTGATGTCACCTGAAAACTTGAAAAAACACTTTGAAAGTTGTGACTCTCAAGTCCCCTTGTGTTCAGTTGCATATATGATGTGTTGTAAATAAAGTTTTCAGCTGATATATGCACGTGTTGCCAGATTTCACAGATTCCTTGCTTTTCAATCTCCGATTGTTTAACCGGATCCAGCCAGTTGCTAGAAAATTATCCTATTGTTAAGACCTCAGGTTTATAGCTATGAAAAATACAAATTGTCTTAGAAAATTTGTCATTTTATAAGTTCTCCAAGTTTTGAACCTGTAAAATATAATGATAAAAGTTTGGAAATCAAGTTGCAAAGTAACATAGTTTAGGCAGTCCTGAATAACTGATTAGCTTATTACTAAAATTTCTTTACTTAAAATTTTTAATTAAGGGCAATAAGTTTGATGGTTGTGTAAGAAGTCACTGAGTCTGCCAAGTTAGCTTTTACCAGAGACATTCCTCCAAACTGTTCAAAAGACAAAGAAAGCAGTGGGTTGGTGAAGTTCACTGTGAGTAGGAACAACTCAGAGAATATGGGACTTATGATTCAGGTGTTCAAAGATTGGGAGAGAACACTTCATCACAGTTTCTGGTGTGGTCCTTAAACTCAGATCAACACCAGCACAAGAAATGCAATACTTTTGCTACTGTGGGGCTTTTAAAATTTCTGTGGAAAATGCAGGCTTCCCTCTTGAAGTTGTGTTCATTGGAGAGATCTTCCATGGTTGTTAGGTATAACAAAAATTGACAAAAATTTTTAAGTAATTTATTTTTTTCATATGTTGCAAAGCTGAGGTCTTAACAATAAGAAAAATCTTTTAGCCCCAGCTAGAAACCAGTTAAAAACAATCAGATTGTAAATGCAAAGGAATCTGGCATCTGGCATCTGATGCGTAACTGAGATGAAAGCACCGTTGAAAGAGTGCACATTGAATCCAGTGATGCATCACTTTCTTCCAACCCAGGATGAAAAGTATGAAGGGTGGCTAGAGGTAGGCAGTCAACGTTAAGACCTCAAGTTCGTTAGCTATGAAAAATACTAATTGATTAAAAATTGTCATTTGTTCATACACGGAACAAACCTTCGGTCTTGACAATAGGATGGACTCATACTTGGAGGGAGGTATGAGAATCCTGAACCGACTGGGGGTTCAGCACATCCGATCATTCTTGGAAATGAGATTGCTAAAGAAGAAGACCTCAGCCTTTGAGATGTTGGATATTTGGATATCTAACACTCAGTCCACTGGGTTCTAATACAATGAAACATGACCAGATTCATTGCATTTATGCAAGTCCAAAAGAACTATATCTGTTCAGTCAACAAACCATGTCTTCCACACGAAATGGGTTTGCCACCACTCCTCACTCCCTTCCTGGAGAGAGGAGTCTAGCTACTGAGAAGCATATTAGCATGTTGCATGGAACATGAAAAGTGCTGTAACAGTATGCCTGTAATGCTCACCTGCATCAAGCCAGTTCCAGTGTATGATGTGTCTATTCTTCAAACTGCCTGCAGGAATGAAGAAAGGAGATAAGGGAAAGAAAAGAGGCCAGTCAACTCCCTCATTCCCTACTCCACACAATCATCTTAGGCAAGATACAAAACTGTCCTGCCAGGGCATTTGTTGAACAGCCACCACTGGACCCTAGGAAAACATGTCTAAGGACCTGTGGGCAACGTTCTTCATGCAGAAGAAAGCGAGTGGTTTGAGGTAGGCATAAACCAGCATTCACAACCTATGAACAGATAAGTACTTTAAAATGCCAGGGAGAAACATATTCTTCTGGTGTTATGTGCCTCTGCATGAACCCAATCTGTGGGAGAACTTGACAGTGAGGAGTCTGCTTGTCTAAACACCTCGCGTAGACAACTGAAAAGGTGGACACCTTCTTAACCTGGCCTGCATTAACACAAAGTCTATGACATCACACCTGTAGGAGACAAGATGTTCAGATAACTACGCAGTGCCTGATGGAAACCTGAAGCTTTCCAACCCTTCCATGGAAGCCTAGGTCAAAAGGAAAACTGCATGTGAGTCGCTGTTTCACAGGAAAGATCTCTCGTAAGAGATACTGGATTGACTATAAACACATAAATAGATAAAAATCTTAGTGATTGGAGGCATTTCTCCACAAGAAACTGGCGAAGAAGGTTGTGCTAGGGAGGAATCTCTCTCGACTGCTCAGCTTGGGGTTAAGGAACTACTAGGGTTAACCAAAGACTTTGGAGCTTGACAAAGGAGTAGCCCTTAAATCTCCTCTCGCGAATTGTTCAAGAACTCGTGAGCCTCCTCCAAAGGTTTGGGTGCTCATATTGAAAAGCGTCTGGCCTCGGGCCATGGAGCATACAGGACAACCAAGTCCACATCAGAATTGGAGTTGTGTAACTTCCTCGGAATATTCGAGGAAGGTAGGTGTGGCATTGTTCTGCCTCCCAGAGAATTCCCAGAAGGCATAAAGGAGTCGTCTTGTCCAATGAACAATCCCGGGACTGTGAACAGAAGACCCATAGCTTCCTTTCAAAGAGAAGAGGTCTAGCATTGGTCTTTCCAAGTAGGCAGAAGAAACAGAGGATAACCCAAGGGGAAGTCCTACAACAAAAGCTCAGCACAGATATATTCTAAATATCCTACTGCCAACTTGTGTATTGTCTAAGTAATTGCACTGTAGAGAGGGGAGAAGTCCTTGATCTGGCCAGGAAACGTGCCTCTCCAACAGAGGAGACGTCCATCAGCATGTTACTCATCAGAGGGAACGTCTTATGATGATAGAGCATCCCCCCCCCCCAACACTTTGACTAAGGAACCACCATGGTGGCATTCCTGAGCAACATATCTCAGAGCTAAGATGGATCTTAACTACTTCAGGGGTAAGAACACTAGGATATTGTGTTCCATTATCTAATTGTGTGTGAAAGTCTGCATTGGTTATACAGACACTTGTCTGCAGAGGATATTTTTAAGTTCTCCCATTATATTTGGGTAAGTTAAACTGTTTCCGTCACCATACGGGTTAGATGACTGCTCATGCAACAATAAAGTGATCCCCAATATCTTTGAGTTAATCTTTCGTTTCTTACTTCCAGAGATAACCTTTTTCTGCGTGATTCCTCTCCACAACTAATAGTTGGTCAACTTTTTTCCCACGTGGCCCTGTCAGTAGTCACTCCAGTAATAGCTTTGTTTTTGTTGTTTGCCGCAGCACCCCAGGTGTTGTCCTGCTCTATAGGCTGTCCATCATAATAAAAACTTATCATTTTAAGAGTCCCTAACTGTAATGTTTTGCTTGAGAATTAATTGTTGTAAATGTACTTTGGATAGCTAATTATGAAATTCTTGGACGAGCCAAGACTCGTCTTACTTTTTCCAGAAAGCCACAGAAGTTCCAGAATTATGTGCCAACTTGGCTTATTTTTTTTAAATCCTGTAGTGGGAGGTATTTTAAAAAAAATAAATTTTATATTAGTCAGGAAAAGTGGGAAAGTCATATAAATTCAACTCCTGTTCAGCCTCCCATTTTGTTCCAGTTAACAGTGTTGCCAAGGGTGTCATTCCCAAACCTTTCAATGCCTAACAAGATCACATTGCATACATTAGGTCTTTGCTAGGCTAAGTAGCTGAGCTTACATGAAATGGGTCAGTACACATGCACTTAAAGTAATGTACTAAAGTGTGAGTAAGCATCCGGTATGATAAGAAATTGTTTTAAGCTGGGCATAAGCAACTGCACTGAGGTGGTAAAATGTGATGAGTGTACATTGTTCCCTTTTAGTTTGAACTATTAAAATAAGCAGTTACAAATGTTTTTAGAGGGGGTCTGGTTTTTGAGCATTTTAAATAGCCAGTTATAAGCCTCCACTAAATGTAGTGAACCTTCCATTTGGATTCCCTGGCATTTTTATAAGCAGCATATGGAAAATTAAATCAAGATTTCATTTTCTCTTGTATTCTATTTCTTAACTGATACTACACTGTAATATAATCACATATATCACAATATCATATAAATTGCATACAAAGCCAATATGCATAACAAAAATATACTGTAATTGAACTTTATCTCAGGAAACTATAACTAATAGTTGATCGACCTGATTTCTGTTTTCATGCTCTAAAAATTGAGCATGAAGGTAAATGATACTGTTTTAAAGTACAAGGTGAAGTAGTTGCCTTTGGAGAACTCTTACATACTAATTAATACCGGCAATAAATCTTAAAAGTATGGAACCCTGAACTGTAATGAACCAAATGTTATAGCTACTGCAGTATGATATAAATAGACTAAACAATAAATACAGTTACAACATACAGCTACTGCTATAGCGAACATGCAATACAATTATATCTTTGATGAATGTGAGATCTAATACTTGAAATAAACTAGTGAAATGTTCAAGTCCTTATCCTAAGTACAGAAATTCCCTGTATGTAATACTTTAGAGGTTGAACTTCAGTTTGAGTTGTGCCAAAGTCCATTCTGTCACATTCAATTCTGCTAGATCTTGTGGCCTTTCTGAAAGAGCCAACTGTAGTTTCTCCAACAACCGTCCCCATGCCCAGCGCTCCTCTCCACAAACAAGTGTCACACTCAGTGCAAACCTGTAAAGTGAATTTACAAACCTCTTTCATTTCAAAATACTACTGTATTAGATATAATATTGATACATGGCTGTCCTTTACAATGCCATTTACTAAAATTGTTGAGAATGGGCTACTTGGCACAACAATTCCAATTAACATTAATACAAGCAGTCCCCTGGTAATCGGCGAGGAATGGATCCCCCAACGAGAACCAGGGACTGCCTTACTAGCCAATAGAAAGAAAAAAATATAAATACTAAGTTTCAGTTGTTAACACTGAAATGTACTCTTTAATACAAACCTATTAGTACATATACATGGGTCTTAATCTTGCAGTCATCAGCTGCTGGACACAAAAACAAGTGGAAAAAACTACTTAACCATGTACCTCTGCAGGGTGGCAGCAGTGGTAATTCAGTTATTTCCTGTGTTTTCAGACTTTGCACAAGTGCAGCGTCAGGATATGGGGACTTTGTCATACAGACTTGATACATTTGTATCATAAAAGTAGTTTTTTCCTATGGAAATACAAACCGCTGCCTTGTATGCTGGAGTGTTCCTCAGCGTGAGCTGGACATGTCATTGAAACAGTAACATGCTCTCTACTGTTTGGTTGTTTGAAAATGTTTCTTCATCTGTAGTATGTCTGGTATTTGTTGCCATGTCCTCATAATGGATGGTAAAAAAAAAAAAAATTGAACAACAGAAGTATGAAGGACTTCAGTGGCTGCTTTAACCATTAAGGGACAGGCTAAATATATATTATGCACACCCTAGACTGGGCAATCTTTAAGGTTGGCCAATTTAAGAAAAAACACTTAATTAAAGAGGAAGATATGCATATGCAAATGCACATCTTGTAGAAAAAAAATCAAAACATTGTTCTATACCTTCCATAGGAATTTGACAGTGAATATTTACAACCCTGTGCAGGTTGTTTTTTCCGAGACACTCATAAATTTTAATAAGTTTTACATGTTTTTTCTAATAATTTCTTTTGTTTTATTTCGTAAAATTATAATCATAGCTCACACAATATCATAACAGGCTAGAACTAAAATCAGTTACAAATTCTGAGCATATTTATTGTAGAATATTTACAAGACTTACTGAGACAGGGAGATGCAGTAACTTTTTGTGAGGTATACATGTATTAGCAAAATTACAATTATAAATGACACACAATCAGAAAAGAACTAAAACCAACAGCAATCCCTGGGTATATTTATGAGCAAATACTTAAAAAGATGTCATGGGATAGAGAGAGGGAGTACATTCCAGCATCAAGTTTCAAGGCATACTGATTGCCCACTGTCCTGTACTGAGCTACTACAGTTGCCATTACAGTGGACCCCTGTACTCGTGTTCTTTGGATTCCCGGACTCGTGCATTTGCGGATTTTCTCAGAACATTTCCCCCATTATTTGTGGAAATTCATCTATTTGCGGTATTTTTCTATGAGAAATATCCAGAAATTCCTGGCTTTTTAACCCTTTAACACCAAAGGGGTATAATAAAAATTATCTCCCGTATGCTAAGGGGGTCTCGGAGTGAGCGCCAAAGCGGAAAAAATATTTTTTTCAAAAATCACAGCGCGCTTAGTTTTCAAGATTAAGAGTACATTTTTGGCTCCTTTCTTTGTCATTGCCTGAAGTTTAGTATGCAACCATCAGAAATTAAAAAAAACTATCATTATCATATAAATAATGCGATATATGATAGCGCGAAAACAAAACAAAATTTCATATAATATTGATTCAAATCGCGCTATGAGCAAAACGGTTAAAGCTAACAAGTTAATTTATTTTATTGTATTGTACACTAAATTGCGATCATTTTGGTATATAACATATTGTAAAACGATCAAAGCAACACAGAGAAAATATTATCACAAAATGATGCATGAATTCGTAATGCGCGGACGTAAAAAAATGTTTTTTCAAAAATTCACCATAAATCTAAATATTGTTCTATAGACTTCCAATTTGTTTCAAAATGAAGATAAATGATTGAATATTACTATACTGTAAGAGTTTTAGCTTACAATTGCAGTTTTGACCATTTCGGACGAGTTTAAACAATTGACCGAATGTCGAATTTTTTTTATCTACATGAAATTGCGCACATTTTCATATATAAAACTATGAAACACCTAATATGAAATGGAGCAAATATTACGAGAATGCGACGTACGCATTTTGGAGATTTGCGGCGGGGAATCTGTGTGCGGAGGGAAGGAAAGTTTTTTTTTTTTTTTTAAATTCACCATAAATCTAAATATTGTGCTAAAGACTTCGAATTTGTTTCAAAATGAAGATAAATGACTGAATATTACTAGACTGTAAGAGTTTAGCTTACAATTGTGTTTTTCGACCATTTCAGTAGTCAAATTTGACCGAACGTGGTTTTCTCTATTTATCGTGATTTATATGCAAATATTTCGAAAATGAGAAAAGCTACAACCTTCAACTATTTTTTTTTGTATTCTGCATGAAATTGCACACATTTTCATATATAAAAACTTTATGTAACGGCTAATTTAAAATGGTGCAAACATTACGACAATCAGACGAATAAATTTCTGATTTTTTTTGAAGAGTTACCACGCGGACGTAAGGAAAAATGTTTTTTTTTTTTCATAAATACACCATAAATCGAAATATTGTGCTAGAGACTTCCAATTTGTTGCAAAATGAAGGTAAATGATTGAATATTACTAGAATATAAGAGTTTTAGCTTACAACTGCGTTTTTTGACCATTTCGGTAGAGTCAAAGTTGACCGAAGGTTGATATTTTGGCCAACAATCATTATTTATATGAAATATTTCAAAACTGATAAAAGCTACAACCATGGTTGTTTTAGTTGTATTGTGCATGAAATTGCGCACATTTTCATATATAAAAACTTTATGTAACGGCTAATTTAAAATGGTGAAAACATTACGACAATCGCACGAAAAAATTTATGATTTTTTTCGGAGGAGTTACCCCGCGGACGAAGGAAAAAGTTTTTTTCATAAATTCACCATAAATCGAAATATTGTGCTAGAGACTTCCAACTTGTTGCAAAATGAAGGTAAATGATTAAATATTACTAGAATATAAGAGTTTTAGCTTACAATTGCGTTTTTCGACCATTTCGGTAGAGTCAAAGTTGACCAAAGTTTGAAATTTTGGCACATCGTTATTTATATGAAAATATCTCAAAACTGATAAAAGCTACAATCATGAGTTTTTTTTTGTTGTATTCTACATAAAATTGCACGCATTTTTATATATAATACTCCATGTAACGGCTAATTTAAAATGATGCAAAAATTATGTCAAAGTGACGAAACAATTTCTGAGATGTGTCACTGATACTTTTTAGTGCGATAAGAAAGGAATTCGCGCTTGCGCGCCTGTGTAACGATTTGTAAACAAAACACACCTTGATCCGTGAGCTCCCAGCATCCCACAAGGGCGCGTAATTCAAAAGTTTTCGCCTGGTAGGCCTATAAGTATTTTTCTGCGAATTTAAAAAAAAAAAAAACTTTTTTTAAAAAAAAAAACAACTTTATCGACGTACCATACGTCCAATCGGCACCCGACAAGACAATTTATATCGACGTTTAATAAGTCCAATCGGCGTTAAAGGGTTAATCAATTTCATTATAAATGCACTTTTTGTGATATAACTTAAAAAAACCAAGTATAAAAATTTTTAGTGGGTTTTTATATAGTTTCAACTGACAAAATAGGCTGTTTTCAGCATTTTTATAGGGGCTCTAACTATTCACGGATTCTATCTATTTGCGGGGAGGGAGTCTGGTACACATCCCCTGCAAATACGGGGGGACCACTGTAGTCATTTATGGATCATTGAAGTGATGTGAACATCTTTCCCGCTAAATTCAACCAAATCGTATGGTGTAATGTAATAATACTCATATGAGTTAGTCCGTCCATCACTCAAAACCTGTTACAGATAGTGCAACCTCAACTTAAGGTGGGGGATCTGTTCCAGCGCTGTACTGTAATTTGTTTTTACGCTGTAAGTCGGTTTTTTCGCCATTAACGGCACTTTAACAGCGCTCACGGCTTATGGCAGTGTGCCTAACTTGATGTTGCATCAAGTTACAGCGCTATTAACTTGATGCTTATTGTTGCCATTAGCACCGTCAATGGCGCTGTAACTTGACAGCACCGAATAAGTGCTGTGAGTCGAGGACGCACTGTAAAGCAGTCCCTGGTTATCAGTGATCCAGTTATATGCCGCACGCCTAGTGCCATAAAATCGGCGATTTATGGTATCATAACAGACCGAGTTCCGGTTATCAGCCCCATAAGGCATAACATACCTAAAAGAGGTGCCATAAGCGCCATTATGGTGCCATAAATAGGCGAGGTTCAGTAATGGCGGTTTTTGCTAATCAGCATCCCCGCTTATAACCAGGGACTGCCTTATGGGTGGCTGGATCCCAAATATTTTTGTTCCTTCTACAAGGATAGTTCCTGCAGCCCTGATTTTCCTCTAGAGAAGTGTGCCAGCAGGTCAATTCATCAGTGAAAGAAGTTTGGCAAGAAAAATAAGAGGTAGGCTAAGGAGCATTTACTACTGTCTTTGGGAGTTGTTCCACCAAGTCTCTGGTTCTCTCCTCCCAGACTGCCCTACCTCACTTTATGCCCCTTCTACCTCAGTCTGAGAGGGGTATGTAAATGAAGGTAAGCAACCAGCCGCTTCATCTTGTCTGGCTCAGTCCAAGGGGGTACATGTTTGAGGTAAGACAACCTGCACATGCTCTCTAATAGTGGTGACACGAAAGGTACGATTCAAAGAGGGGGTTAAGTGAAAAAATACAAGTGCATACATTCTGCCTCTTCCTCCTTGTCTTCTGCTCCTTCCTCCTCCCATAGAAGGAAGAGGACAAGGAAGTCTTCTCACAAGGCATCTTGTCAGACTTTTGAGCGAGTGCCTTTCTGTTCTGAAGGTCAGTGGTGGTACGTATTAGCTTACTTGCATGCGGGAAGTCTGCCATAGGCAGGGTTAACACAAGTTCCCTATTCTTTCCCACTTTAGGATGGCCGGGTCTCTTTCTCTTGTGCATTTGTAAAGTTGGCACTACTCTCTCATTCAACTCATACCTGATCTCCGGATTCAATGTGTGCATGCTTAACAGGTCACCACAGTACAATACTAGCAATGAAGGGCAAGACCCTTGGGCAGAATAATGCAAAGAAACCAAAGTGCATATCTTCTGTGGCCCCTCCTCTTCTGCTCCCCCTTCCTCCTATGAGAAGAATTCAAACAAGTTCTCCATAAAGTCCAATTGGACACAGAGGGTGCTGTAACTGTCTATAGTTAGTGGTAGCGTTTGCTTTCATAGGCATGACTGACATGGGGCTCTTATGCATAATTAGAACCCCATATCCCTTCCAAGACTTTAGGACTGGCCAGGACTCTTTCCCTCATGTGTCAGCAGAGGTATGTGGAGTTGAGTCAGTGCTCTCCTCTTGTTTTAATTTGTTCATGATCTCTGTATTGTGTGTGTGTGGAGGCATGGGCTTCAGCCATAACAAGTCCCCACTGTATGATACTTAGGAGATCACAATAATCTGTATGTAATGATTGTGCAGAACCCTGGGCAGTATCTGGTTTGTCTAGAGCACTGATGTGCACTACAGTAAGACCACTTGCCTGTTGCCTCCAGTTGTTCAACTCCAGACAATCATATGGAGTCATATAGGAGGGATGACTTCAGTCTGGAACATGCTCTTTCCAAAATGCGGTTGTAGAAACCTGAGTGAGTATCTCTCACCTCTACTACTGCTCCCTTGACGAGAAGCGAATTCACTTCTTGAGAGTGAGCCGCAAGCTTTGATGTACCTTTTGAGCAAGTCATCAAGGTGATCGACGATGTTACCAAAGGAGGAGCTTTTGTAAATAGGATCACATAACCTTCCCTGAGAACTGCGACTACCCAGGGTTCCACTCCTCTTGAGTCCCATTCCTTGCAAAAGGTATATGGAGTCTTGCTTTTACAGGAGTGCAGAAGACTATACTTTCACTTCTGTGACATTTTAAAGGAGGACTTTTTAATTGACTTAGAAGGCGGTCGCAGGTTGGATCTCGGTCTAGCTTGAGTTTTCTGCTTTGTCCCTTGAAAGGGCCGAGTCTGCAGGGGTGAGGCAGAAGTTGAGGGCAGAGTCTGTATAGGGCATCTATTAAACTGAGTTTACAAATTTGTCATAGACTTCTGAAAGTCCAACATCTGAATGGTCAAAACCCCTTTCGAAGTAAAGGAGCACCAAAGCTCTCTCTTCTTTAAAACTCCCGAAGAAAAGAGGGAGGGCAGTTCCAAGGAACTGTCTCTGACTGCCCTGTCCATACAAGACAGAGCATAGCAAGTCAAAGGAGACATCTTTGGCAATCGCTGGAGGATCTTCTATCTTGGATCCAAGGCTCGGACAGTCCAGTCGAGAAAACTAAAGATCTGGAACACCTTAAAAATATTATTAATACGATGATCAAGTTCGGTGAGAAGAACATAACTTTTGGAGACGTAAAAGTTGTCCTTCTAAGAAGTCCGCTAACACAGAGATGTCCCCTAGGGGGAGGTAGAAACTTCCAAGGAGAGAGTTTCTCTAGCAGCAAAGAAATTTGACTTCATCTTAATTAAATTTCTGGGAGGAACAACAAAAAACTGCTTTGTCCTCCTCCCTACTAGAAGCTAATAACTCACCTACGAAAAAACTTCTTGGAAGACGAGAAAAGGACCAGCTTAGGCAGCCTAGAGGCTTCTGAAGTACGTTTCCTCATCGAAAGGGTGGAGGAAGGAGAGGACGGAACAGCAGGTGTGAAGTAGTCTGGGTATGACTCCAGAAGAAACACCAGTAAAGATGAGTAAGCTGTCGAAGGAGTAAACTCCTGTATGGTCTCTTCCTCCTCTTCTGATGAAATTGGAGGCAAGTCCATGTCCTTCAGTCCTGCAGCAGCAGAAGACTTCTTCATAAACTCATAATTCTCAAGAGTTGACATGTAACGAGGCCAAAGCAAACTCCTCTTGCATTGAAGAAGCCAGAGGGTGCTGGGTGCTCTGGTAGGGGCGCTGGGCTCTCTGCACCAAGCACTAGACGCTCAGCAGACTGAGCTGAACGAACAGTGGCAGAAGTTGGGTGGTAACTGCAGGCACTGGGCATTCAACTGAAGGAACACAGGGCACTTGGGAGCATGAGATCTGTCTGTTGGTGCCAAAGGTACTTAAGTCGTCAAGCGCTTGGCCAGCGGCACCTAGCGCTGAGCGTTCGAAAGCATACAAAGTCTGCAAGAAGGTGAGTGCAGTTACACACGACAGAAAAATGACATTTTTATAATAATATAAAGTTTCACTTATACTACCCGGTGGTTACATATAGCTGTCGTCTCCTGACGTCACAGCAGAATTTGAAATTCGTGGTAGCGCTAATGGTTTGACAGGTGATCCCTCTACTCCCGCCCTCTACCGGGTACCGGGAACCATTCCAACCATAAATCAGAAGTTTCATGCCTACCTGTCCATATGAGGGGAGGAGGGCGGGCTTCGTTATGTAACCACCGGGTAAGTATAAGTGAAACTTTATATTATTATAAAAATGTCATTTTCACTTATATAACTTACCCGGTGGTTACATATAGCTGATTGACACATTTAGGTGGTGGGACAATGGCAGCTAAAATAACAACTGTTGGAATTATCCGAAGATATAGGTTCCATACCTTTAAAGACCGCTGACTCAGTGGTTACTGCCTCTGTAGTCTGCTGGCCTTTATTGTACCGACAGGATATATGGATCCGTGCGTCGGACACAATAATAAGTACTTGCCGTTGAGGACGTGACCGTAACGGACAAGACTATAATGCCCCTGCTCAGGGCGCAGTACAAATCACACAAAATACAATGAAAAACGAGGGATCACCACAACCGTTTAAGAAATACACCAAACATTAAAAGACTGAAAGATACTCAAAAAACTCCCTGTATCTTCAGACAACCTTAAAATACAAAAAACATAATCAAGGAGAAAAGTTAGTGAGGATGGGATACATCCTTCTCTCCCTCACTCAATACTGTGTCAGTCACAATGAATGGCCCCAATGTACTGCAATTTTCATATGTGGTTTGCAAATCTGTCAGATAATGAGATGCGAAGACAGAATTGCTTCTCCAATATGTAGATTTAATAATGTCTTTCAAGACAGATTACGTCTAAAGGCCATAGACGTAGACACTGCTCTAATTTCATGAGCTTTGACTTTAAACACTTTGATATCTGAGTCCTGACATTGTCTGTGTGCCTCAGAAATCAAATTCCTTAAAAAGAAGGAGAGCGCATTTTTAGAAAGAGGACGAGAAGGATCTTCACTGAACACCACAGGTTATCACTCTTACCTCTTATACCTTTGGTCCTTTGCACATAATGTCTAAGTGCTCTCACTGGACAGAGAAGACATTCAGGCACATTAGGCCCCACTAACTCCGAAATGTTCTTTATAGAGAAAGAACGAGGCCAAGGACGTGAGGGATTTTCATTCTTAGCCAAAAACCCCAGCATTGATGAGCAAATGGCATTGCCCTTAGCGAATCCAACTCTCTTATCAATAGCATGCAGCTCACTGATTCTTCTAGCTGATGCTAAAGCACAAAGAAAAAGGGGGTCTTCCTGGTCAGATCTCTAAAAGAACTAGAGGAGATCTTTTTTGGTTCGAATCTATCTGACATCAGCCATTTGAGAACTACATCCAGGTTCCAAGCTACTGTTCTTGACTCCTTTGTCTTGGTCGTATCAAAGGAACGCATCAGGTCTGAGAGGTCTTGATTATTAGAAATGTCTAATCCTCGATGTCTGAACACAGAAGACAACATAGCTCTATAACCCCTAATCGTCTGGGTAGAAAGCTTCTTATTCTCACAAAGAAAAAGAAGGAAGTTAGCTAACTGAGCTATAGAGGTCTTAGAAGACGAAATTCCTTCTTCTTTGCACCAAGCTCTGAATTGGACCCACTTAGCTTGGTACACTCGATCAGAGGATTCTCTTCTGGGTCTAGCAATAGCCCTTGAAGCTCTCTTTGAAAATCCTCTCTTTCTGAGGAGATGCTCGACAGTCTGAAGGCGACTAGTCGAAGAGCGGACAAGTTGTGATGGAAGCTCAGAAAGTGGGGCTGTCTGAGTAGATCCTTCCTTAACGGTAACTCTCGGAAAGTCCGTCAACAGCAGTAGTAGATCCGGAAACCATTCCCTGGCCGGCCAAAAGGGGGCTATCAGAGTCATCCTGACGTTTCTGATGACCTCTGAAACTTTGCCAGAACTAATCTTAGCATTTTGAAAGGTGGAAAGGCATACAGATCCAGATTTGACCAGTCCAGAAGCATGGCATCCACTGTAAACAACGCCTCCTCGTGTGGGAACTGGGGAGCAATACAGTGGTAGACGAGCTGTCTTGTTTGTGGCGAAGAGATTCAACTGAGGACATCCCCAAATCCCCCAAAGCTTCTTGCATATTTGAGGATGTAACGTCCACTCTGTGGAGAGGACTTGTCCTCTCCTGCTGAGAATGTCCGCCTTTACATTCTTCGAGCCTTGAATAAATCTTGTGCTCAGACAACCTTGTTCTCTTTCGCCCCAAATGAGTAGGTCTCTCCGCCGCCTCGCACAGAGAGAGAGTGTGTCCCCCCGTTTTTAGATGTAAGAGAGAGCCGTGGTGTTGTCTGCTTGAACCAGCACTACTTTCCCTCTTACCTCTGTTCTTGAAGTGCATTAGAGCCAAATGAATCGCCTTCAACTCTTTTAGATTTATGTGCCAGCTTCTCTGATGAATCTGCCAAAGTCCCGACACTTCCTTTCTCCCCAGAGTAGCTCCCCACCCTTTGTCCGATGCGTCTGACAAAAGCGTAAGGTTGGGGCTCAACTGGCATAGAGACAAGCCTTCCTTCTGATTTCCACCAAAGTAGGTCCTGTTTGATTCCTTCTGAGATGGGGAACACGAAGGAGTCTGGGAACTTCTTCCTTTGCCACTTCTGCTTCAAGTAAAATTGAAGTGGTCTCATGTTGAGCCCTGCCCAGACTTACAAATTGCTCTATTGAAGCCAAGGTTCCTAAAAGGCTCATCCACTGATTCGCCGAGCAAGTTTGTCTGACGAGAAATTCGTCTATTTTGTTCAGGCAAGAGTCGATCCTTTGGAGAGACGGAAAAGCCTGAAAATAAACTATCTCCTGAGAAGGAGTGAGACATGACTTTTCCTTGTTTACTAACAAACCTAGGCTTTCCGTCATCCTTAAAGTCTTTTGTAGGTCCTCCACACACTTCTGTCTGGACCTTGCCCTGAGAAGCCAATCGTTTAGATACATGGATATTCGTGTCCCGTCTAGATGAAGCCACTTTGCTACTGACGACAGAACTCTGGTGAACACTTGTGGAGCTGTCGACAGGGCCGAAGCAGAGGGCCCTGAACTGATAAATGCGGCTCTGGAACACGAATCTCAGGAATCTTCTCGATTCCGAATGAATCGGAATATGAAAATAAGCGACCCGAAGGTCTATGGAAACCATCCAATCTCCAGGATGAAGCGCTGCTAATACCCGATTGGGTCGTTTCCATAGAAAACTTCGTCTTCAGGACAAAGACGTTCAGGGCACTGAAGTCCAACACCGGTCTCCAACCCCCCGTGGCCTTCTTTACCAGGAAAAGGCGATTGTAAAATCCTGGTTCCTGCGGAGAGTCCACTAACTCTATGGCCCTCTTTGCCAGTAAGGCAAGAACTTCTTGATGGAGGGCGGCAAATTTTTCGGAGTTCTACGAGTAGGCTGACAATTTCACAGGAAATTCTGTGAGAGGGGGGTGCTTGATGAACGGAATGGTGTATCCTTCCTTCAGGACCTGGACCGTCCAAGGGATCCGCTCCGAGATGAAACCAGGTCTGCCAGAAAAGGTGTAATCTGGCTCCTACTGCTGTGTGGAGGACTACGGGCCCTACTTCTTGATGGAGGAGAGGGGAGTGGTTTTAGAAGAGGCTCTACCTCTCCCCACAAAACCTGGAGAAAGATCGAACGGGAGCTCTCCCTCAAAATGGTTTAGGAGCTTCCGTGGAGGGAGCACTCCGAGAAGCAGAAAGAACCGGAGCTATCTTCCTGGGCTTCTTCATTGACTGTGATAAAAGATCCTGGGTCGCTTTCTGTGTTAAAGATTGAGCGATCTCGCTCACAATCTCTTGCGGAAAAAAGGTGTTTCTTGTCCAAAGGAGAGAAGAGCAAGGCAGACTTCTGGTTCGATGAAACCCCTTTCGACAAGAAGGAGCACCAAAGCTGTCTCTTCTTCAACACTCCAGAGGCGAAAATGGCAGCGAGCTCCGAAGCTCCATCACAGATGCCTTTATCGATACAATCCAGTACCGAGGCAAAATCCTTCAACTGCGCCTCCGAAAGTCCAAATGACTTGACTTTCCTGGACCAGCCACGCGAAGCAATGGCCCAATCCAGGAAGCTAACAACTTCGAAAACACGGAAACCACTCTTGCAAAGATGCTCCAGTTCATTTGTTGAAAAAAATACTCTTAGCAGTATTAAGGGCTGCTCTGCGGGCAAGAGTCCACGAGACTAGAAAAGTCTCCCTGAGCGGAGGCAGTCACACCCAGGGAGGGGAAAAAACTTCTCCAGTGTCATACCAGACACGGCTCCTTGACGAAAGTCTCGAAGGGGGAAGACAAAAAACATTTCTCCCCTGTTCCCTCTTCTCCAAAAGCCAAGCGTTAACTTTCTTGATAGCTTCTTAGCCGAAATCGAGAGGACGAGATGCGTGAACGAGGACAGGAGTCAGGCTTACTGTCCTTTTTCCACTGCGAACTAGGAGAAACTGGAACGGAAGGCGCAAAAGAATCTCCAAAGTTGTCAAACGAAGGATCGTAAAAGGAGTTTATACCCCGACAAATGCTTGTCTTTTTCTGTAAGTCCTTCTTCTTCCTCCAAATCCGAAGCTTCCTTCGACGAAACTGGCGAACATTCCATCGGAAGAGGAATCCTGTTCGGCGAAGTCACACCCTGATGCGTCCGAGGAGGGTGTGAGAAAGCAGAAGACGTCTGAGCCTGTACTGAGACAAATCCGGGCGGCTGAGCTGGCGCTGCGTTGGCGGCTGAGCTGGCGGCTGAGGTGGCGCTCGAGCGAGAGCCTGACGTGGCCCATAGACGGAGTCAGGAAAGGAGTCCGACCAGGCGCCTGAAGTGGCGTCTGAAGAGGAGTCACATGGAGAGTCTGAGCCTGAAGAGGCGACTGCAAATGAGCCTGCGAAGAGGACTGCACAGTAGTCTGCGGAAGATGTAAGGCGGTCGGGAGCGCATTCGGGGACGAAAGAGACTTGCCAAAAAGCTCCAAGATACTGCCTAACTTGGCATTCATCTGTTCAAACACCGAAGGTTGAGGATCCACCGACGTAGAAGGCGCGGGAGGTGTAGAAGGATGATCCACAAACACGTCTGGAGCCGCAGGAGTTATCGCTTGAGGAGGCTCTGGAGAAGGCTCCGAAGGAGTGTGCATGTTTCGGTTTCTCCACCCTTCTATGAGAGAAGGGTGATAAATCGAAACCGCCGGAGAAAAAGCTTCAGGCTCCTCCCAAAAACTACAAGAAGGTTCAGCAGCCGCCACCTTCTTGGGAACCGCAGCAGGCGAAACATCGCGCGACCTTTTCAGCGGTCTAGAAGTCTTATTACGCCAACCTCTATAAGAGGAAACATCTGAACTAGAGTCGCTTGACGAAAAAACACTTCCTCGCACACCTTTCCAATGGTGAGCGACAGCATCCTGGGATACGGCTTACAGGATTGCTTGAGGGGGCGGCGTGATCGGGAGCAGGTCCCCGCTCGCCTCCCTTCGGTTTTCGGCATGCCTCCTCCCAGGATCTGGGGAGTTTGACAGGGGCCTAGACCTAGAGAACGAACGGGCCGAACAACCACCTCCTCCACTACACTTGCACTAAGTAATTTATCACACTTAACTACCACTTCTTGCACTGTCTCACCCATTTTCTGCATAGTGGTGAGGAAAGAGACAAATTTCGAGTCCATATCGGCTTCGTAATACTGACATGGGATCAGGATCGGGAGATACAGATCGGAGGGCAGGAGCAACCACTACGGGGTTAATAGGAACAGGATTAACAGAATTCAGAGGAATATCCTGGCTACTCACTAACTTAGAAGAAGATCTCTGTGAAGCCTTTCTGATTCTATCTTTTTCTAACTTTCTCATATACTTTTCCCCCCCCCCCCCCCCCCCAGTGCCTTCCACTCCTGAGATGTTAGAGACTTACATTCTTCACACGTATTCTCAAAAGAACATTCACGTCCCCTACAACTAACACAAGTAGAATGAGGATCAAGTGAAGCTTTAAGAAGTCCAGTCTTACACCCACTACTAGACACCCTATACTGAACAGAGCCGGTGTCAGACATCGTGAAGAATTCAAAATAATTCCTAAAAAGGACAACAATATCAAACCAAAATAACTATAGCGCTAGCAAAAGATCAGTAAACTCAAGGTACATCACCAAAAGGAGACCAAGATGATCAAACCCAAATTCCAACCAGCAGAGGAACCGTGTTACCGGTTCCGACGGCAGGAAACTTCTGGTTTATGGTCGGAATGGTTCCCGGTACCCGGTAGAGGGCGGGAGTAGAGGGATCACCTGTCAAACCATTAGCGCTTCACCGCGAATTTCAAATTCTGCCGTGACGTCAGGAGACGACAGCTATATGTAACCACCGGGTAAGTTATATAAGTGAAATGGGCTTTTTGGGTGCTAGTGAGAGATGAGTGAGCACACAGGGCTTTCTCCTATCCAACCATGCGAAGGAAGGACTTGAAAACAACAAAAAGGGTGTGAGCTGACTTCTCTGAACTTCTTGCCTTTCGTCTGAGAGGGAGCCTTGGGTTCTGCATGTCTCTTGAGCGGTCTAGGACACATTGGGAAAATATATGGGCATTTTCCCTTGCCCGGACTAGATGAAGCAGAGTTGGAGGGCAACTGATGCACAAGAATGCCTTTCCAACGGCGCTTGGTCGTCTGAGGGCTAACAGACTTGACAGAGGGAGTGACTGCCCTTGGGCAAAATCCCACCAGCCTCCCTTGGGCAAATCCCACCAGCCTCCCTTGGGCTTTCAGTATGTCTTCTCATGCCAATGGGAGCGGGACAGGGACCTTTGCCTAGGTGCACTGGTGGGACAGACAGCCACCTCTTCAACACTCACAGCACTTGCACTTTTCACTGCACTTTTCACAGTTTTCCTCCATCAGAGATTTAATGGCGACCCCATTTCAATGAGGGTGGTCGAAAAAGACCCAAACTTACGAATGACTCATAAGAAAATTTGGTCAATCTCGTTCTGCAACCTTCTGAGAAAAAACGAATACCAGAAGAACTAGAATCTGACACGATTAAATGGGAAAATACAAAACCGACCACAATCTAAGCTGAAATAAGCAGGCCACAACAACAAAATTGAGTACTTCACTGAGTATCAGCGAACAACCATCCGAAATATAATGAAGCAGCAGCCCACAAAACTACCAACATTGGTCGGAAGCCGGCAGAGAACAAATTGAGCCTTCTGCTAGTTTGTTCCCTAAAGTTCCAAATAGTGGGTGGGTACTACACACTATCAATAGTAGCACAACAGCGCCAATTTTGAATTTTTAACTGACGTAGATCAGGAACCATAGCTATGTAATTACTGGCAAGTTACTTAAATAAAAGTGAATGGTTTGCATGCTTTTGTTTTTTCTTGTAAATTACAGTAGAATTATAACTGAAAAAGATATTTTAATCTGTTCTAGTTGCATGTTTTGCCCAAGTTTCTTTGGCCTTACTGTAGCTGTAAATTTTTATAAACATTAATGCCTTCAATTATTTCTTTTATTAATATTCCATTCTGAAATAAGGGGGAATGCATCCCCATGGATCTGATGTACATCAAATATGTCATTCTAAAATCATTAATGGCCAAAGCAATAATGTAAAACTGTGATCTGTATTTTGTATAAACAACATTCTCTAAATACTACACCATTATTTTATAGAAATTTGTTACTATGCATTAACATATACCTTTTAGCTAAAGTAAGAGCCTGCAGCATGTTGACAACCATCACAACGTCATTGACAGTTGGTGTAAAAGCTAGGAGTGTAGTGATAGCATCGCCTAAAAGGCTGCCAGCAACCAACCCTGCTGCAAGCTTTTCTGTAGCCTGTACTGGCAAATTACGAAGGAGTTCAAGTCTCTCAGCAAGGTCTAAACGTTCCCAGAGTTGAACTAACCCCTCTGTAGTGTTTGGGGGGTTATTCACATCCTGTAAAGAAAAAAATATTTATTTTCCTACTTATTTTCCTACTCTTTCCCTGAGCATCATTATTATACTACTGTTTTTCCTCCTAATGTATCATTAATAATTCCATAAAATAAACAATATGACACCTATAAGAAATTTTCACATAAGAGAAAAATATAACAACTGAAATGAAAGTGAAAATTCTGATTTATACCCTGTGAACTAACCCAAGTAATACATTCAACAGGAGTAAAAACATACATGAGTGCACAATACAATCTTTGCAGAACACGCATCATGAACAGATGAGAAATTAGAGGTTATGCTGAGGGCAGAATAACTTTTCAGGAAGTCATTTGATGATGAAAGTACCAAAAGTGTGAGGGCAAGTGACTGACATTATAGTATCCTAGAGATTTTGTTTTAATATTTTTGTTATTCTCTTCTGAGACGTACATCTTGATACAGTTACCCTTCTTGTGATTCAGGAGCTGCTGCAACTTACAGACTTTTATGAAACTCTTTAAAAATGGAACTTTTGTTTTGGTGCTTAATTCTTTCTCTTCATTTTATATTTGTGTAACTGAAACAACTTCTCTGCAAGACTGAATCAGAGAAAATTGCTGGAAGAAAGATGGACTGGTATCTGGAAGTATGCATCCTTCAAGTCTACTGTCAGCATTAAATCCTTGTCCCTGACTGCTGCTAGAACTGTCCTTGGAGCCTCCATTTTGAATTTGGTCTTCCTGACAAAAAGAAATCAAAGTTGACAGATCTGTAACTGCCCTCCAATCACCATTGGCCTTGGAGACAAGGAAAGTGCAGCTGTAAAATCCACTTGACAGGCTCTTTTCTCCGATCATTTTTCCTCATCTTACCTTTTAACAGAATAAGGAATTTCTGAGACCCAGGAGTGTCAGAATGGTGAGGTAAAGGTTGTTCCACAAGGGGTGAAGTGAAGTTGAATGGGATCAGACAGCCCACCCTGAGGACATCCACTACCATTGCTCTGCCCCGAATCTCTGCCACACCTCCCAATGATTAGACAGGTATCTCCCCCTAGTGCGACTGAGTGGGGAGAGGCACCCACTCTATCATCTTGCACTCCTTCCTCTGCCCCTAATACCCCTTCCTATACTGGCTCGATTGTGAAAGGACTGCTGTGGTAACTGTGGTAATATCTTTCTTGGAGGTCTCGCCATCTTAGGGGGAGGGTTAGGCCTCACTAACTCTCTTCTGTGATGTTTGTAGAGTGTGTCTCATTTCAACAGGGACGATTTCCAGATGACTTACTTACTGCATGTTGAACCAATCTGTCACTGGTATCTATTTTCTATCAATTGCTGTTTCTAGTACGTATGTCTTTTGGTGAAAGAAATTGACTCTAATACATACCCATTCTGAGAGTTAAGCAAGAGTCTACACCTACAGAACGGCTTAACTTGCCAATGGCTGCATCCCTTCTCATCAAAATCTGCGAAGCTAAAGTACTTAGCCATATTATTCAACAGGACTGACATAAAAAAAAAAAAAAAAAAAAAAAAAAAAAAAAAAAACTCAATCCAACCTCCATGGTAGTCATGTCACTCTTGCAGCTCAAAGAAGAGTCATTTACCAAACTCTAGGAAGGACACCCATCAGTCATTACACGTTGAGATATATGAGCATCTGGCAACTTGCGAGGAGACAACCAGCAGGTAAGTCAGCACTCAGAGTCACAAGCACAAACGATAAACTCACATGAAATTGGGGTCAAGTTAGAAATCTCACTAGCCCATCAGGAAAGGAGGTATTATATCATATCACATATCTCCAAGAACTTCAACACTGCTCCTTTTCATCAACTTACAAAAAGTAAGGAAAGTAAACTTTTACAGCTCCCTCACCTTAGATGTTTACAAGCAAACCTCAAGAGCAGAGAAATATCCTGGAGAACAGACCTCAGTGGAGCTGACAGATAAAATACTAGAGTACCATAGAACCTATTACAATATAGACAAAGGGCTTAAAATAATTATGGTGACATACAAAATATGCTAGGGTTAAATTACTAATTCCAAGAAAAGAGAAAGATGGAAAGGTGACATTTCAACTGTGGTAAAAGCATACTTTCTGTTCTTCCACACTTTCTTCCAAAAAGTGTGGAAGTGAAAAGGAAGGGTTCTAAAAAGAAGAAACCTTGGGCATACGTGTAAGCTCGATTGCCTTAAACCTTGCCTTGATATATTCTACAAAAAGGTCTAGGTATAGCCTGTGGGAGGGGCCAAAGCCAATACTAATGTATAATCTCAAATCCTGACAAACACTGACAAAGTCGTGGTATAACTCCATACATCTATTGCTCAATGAACAACAAAGTCTTTGGAATCAGCATGGTGGTTGATTTGAGGTTGTGGCTCCAGAGCAGTTTCGAAATTACTTTCACCTCAATGGCATTTTATTGCAGGAAGAACAGGCCATTTGCTGGACTTTACCCTGACTATATTCACTGCTTATATGTATTTATCACTTGTTACTCCTACTCTTTCCTTTGATCATAAATATATGTATTGCTAAGGATAATTTTTTGGATGCGCTTCCAGAGGGAATACTTTGCTTTTTTTTTTATGCTTTACATTTCTTTAGGCATGTTTACAAAAATATATGTAAACACATATCTAATGTTTACAGCAAAAAAAGATTAAATTAAAATTATCACTTCCCTCAAGCTGTTTTTCTCACAGCACACACAAAGTGTGCATGGGAGAGGTATAAGAGAGTCTGAACCTCTCCAAGGACAAATGCTCAACAGCCAAAGAAACCACCTGTACAAGCGTAACAGACATAATATAAAAAAAAAGAAAAAGAAAAAAAAAACATTTAAATGTATTGTATTTTGAGTTAAGAGCAGCCATGTGGAATTTAAATACCCAAAGGTATTTAAATGTATGGGTAAGCAAATACTAAAATATCCAGATACAAGGGGCATTCAGTAAATAAATGCAGCATCATTTTTTCTCGGCCAATTTTCGTTCAAAAAATTATAAATTTTGTGTATGACATCCTTAACCTTTCCCGTGTCCTATCATGTATTTTCATTATTTCCTAAAGATGTATGTAGCATAATCAGCTATGAAAAGGAGGGTGTGACTTGGTACGTTCCAAACAGAGTATAAATAGAATTCCTCTTGGCTGGAAAAAAAACTCGCAAATATTCATAGGTGCTTGCAGAATGTCTACAGAGATCTGGCGGTAGAGAGAAGAAGACTGTGAATCATTGGGCAAAGTGTCTATCATCAGAAGAAGAAAGACCAGGAAATCTGTCTGAGCTCCTGCGCTCTGGCCAGCCGCACATAGGTGTGATGTTTGCAATGGGAGAACATGCGGAGGAACTCAGCAGGCACACAACTTTGAATACATCAAGTTGTGGACAATTGTGTTGGCACCACTGATAGAGATGTTAAGTTGAGCAGCGGCTTGTTTGATTGTGATTCCACGATCACCTCAAACAACAGTGTTTACATGTTCCACCATTGCAGGCATCACAGGTGTGTGCGGCAGCCAGGGTATGGGAGAAACAGACAGATTTCCTTGTCCTGATGATGATGACAGACACTTCAACCAAAGATTCACAGTGCTTTTATCCACTGCCAGGTCTCTGTAGATTCTACAAGCACATATGAATATCTATGTTTCTTTTTCAGTAGAGAGGAATTCTATCATTAATCTTTGTTTGGAACTTACCTCAGTTACAGATCCCCTTTTTATAGCCGATTATGCTGCACCTGTCTTTAGGAAATTAATGAAAATACAGGCGGTCCCGGGTTATGACGGTCTCGGCTTACGATGTTCCGAGGTTACGACGCTTTTCAATTATATTCATCAGAAATTATTTCCAGGGTTACGACGCATGTTCCACGGTTACGATGCCTACAACACTCATCTGGCAGATGAAATATGACACCAAAAATGCAAAATAATCAATATTTAAAGTTTTTTTATGAAAAATGCAATAAGAATGCAGTTTACATAGTTTTCAATGCACCCAAAGCATTAAAAGTAAGGTTTCCTTAGGATTTTTGACGATGTTCCGGCTTACGACGCGTCTCAAGAATGGAACCCCCGTCATAACCCGGGGACTGCCTGTATAGGAGATGATGCAGGAATGGTTAAGGATGTTGCAAAAATTTTTTTTGTTTTTTTTGAAAAAAAATTGGCTAAGAAAAAAATTATGTTGTATTACTTACTCAACACCCCTCATAGATGCCATCCCTATGCTATGGGATAATTTTCTGCTTTTAAAAACTTTGGATGATATACGAGTATGCATGCAAACATAAGATTTTGGGTCCACTAAGGCCTCAAATTGTCACCTATGCTGTTCTGGAGGATTTTCTCCTATCCAGAGTCTTAGGGGATAATATACCAACATTCTCCTGGATTTGAGATAAGTGGAAATCAAGAAGGAACATCCTCGTCTGCTGGCATGACTTCTTTCTCTGGTAAACAGCTCTCTAAGAAAGTCACTGAACTAACACGAGGCAGTCTCATGATTGGAAATGTAAAACAATTGGTCACAAGCCTAGCCTTTTCTACCTTAGATATTTTGAAATTTAACCTAATTCTTTAGTTAAAGGACATAAGGAACTAAATGTCCTGCATCTCAGCTTGAATCATAAGAGAGAAGAAGGAAGAGTTCAGAGAGAAGGATCAGGGGATGTAGAAAGGACAAGAGGATCAGGAATATACAAATGTGCAGGATTGTTCATGAGTCCTCACAGGAAACACTTCCTTACTATCAACAGTTTCCTGTTCCATATCAGGACAAAAATCTTGAACAACGTTTCCTGCCCCTGTCTACTTCTCTCCTATTCTTGTCTTTAATATACACTTTCACAACATTAACAGGACAATTCCTACACTCAGAATAGTGATTTTCCAAGATACAATACTTCAGATATACTTTGGACACTGTGCTGATCATAACTTAGTCAATGAGAAACAGTTTCCACAGTGATCATTTCTGCAAAATCAAGCTTTAAGAACTGCATTACTATACAATAAAGACAGCCTACACAAAACAGATAGAATATACCAATTTCCCAGTGTAGTACAAAGAAAACAACAAATGTTTCCCAACAGCCAGAGTGCATGGCCAGTGATATGAACACAACAGCCACAGAAAATTTACTATGGAACACAAAACATAGTTCACTTTAGCTTTATTTACCAGAGGAATGGTAAACCAAGTACAATATAGCCCCTCTATTTTTATCTTCCTTTTTTCTCAAATGCCAAGCAAGTCTCCTGATCAACATATATATGAATGTTATTTAAGATCCATAGAAAATAAATCCGATTATGATTCAGGTCTCTGGGTTAAAACTTCACAAATCATAGAAGACCTCCATGGAACTTAATTTAGAATGGCTTCTACTTCCCTGGAATATATTACATTAGAATAAAGTTATGTTCCTCTCCTCTGCCCACTGTAGGATCTCTGTCATCAAGCTATACATTTAAAAGAGATGCAACTTTTGTTATGTAAAATAACCTACTGTTTTTCACTACAAGTATTGTACAGAAGATACATCACTGCACTTCACAGTAAAGGCCACCACTAACGGTACACCTGTGCAGGCATAACTTCACCACTGACAATACATGTTTTTTTTACTCAGTTCTCTGTAGCAGCCTTGGCGGTAACATGACAGTGGCAATACTGGCTTGCTGATAGCAAGAAAAAATGCCTTAAACAGATGCTTAATAAAGGAGTGGCTGTTATTCATTTTTGACATATGACATTAATAATGAATGTACATAGCCTTTCTTTATTTGTTCCATAAGTAATTATTTTCCTTTGTAAACCGACTTGCAAATATGGTTTATAACTATGAATAAACATACATGGGCAGAATACCATCCTTAACAGCTGCAGAATCAATTTAAAATAATGCAGCTTTTTCAATCTCTTATAATGTCCCTATGGATTTCACTTACCAAAGAAAAGGCATATTCTTGCATATTTCACTGAAATCTTTGCAACATCCAAGAATGATGGTGTCAATTTGAGCTTTCATTATACAATTATTTTTGCTGTGGAAACATTGCAAAAATGACAGATAGTATACATTAATCTGACAACACCTTAGGTTTATTGACAAAATAACTCTGATACATTATTAATTTAGGTATAAAATCTTTTTACAATCAATAACATTCAGCACTTTCTGTTTCTGACTGCAACATACTCCAACCAACAATGGGAAGAGAACTGGGCAAAAAATGGTGGCCTCCACACACAAACATTCAGGCTCACCTGTGCAGATTCTCCACATCAACATTCAGGTGTGCCTGCAAATGTTCTGTGCAGGCACACTGCATATATACCAGAACGTTAGTGGAGCCGTGGGTCTGATGCATTCTGGCTGCAATTTAAAAAAACAAAACCTAATGGTAACATATATTTTTGTGTATAAGACAACCTTTAGATAAGACGAGGTAAAAAAATTATGGCAAATTTTCATGAATTTATCTAATATCTGTAGTATAAGCCGACTGCTAAATTATACAAAACAAACTGTGTATTGGCTATGTAAATTAAAGTTTACTCCTGGTGTTTTTGTTAGTTTTCACGAGTAAGGTTGGATGGACAAGAGTGGCATGAAATTATGTATTGATAATATTTCGGAACAGCATGGGCAGGTGGCATACATAACAAAGTTATTGGTTTGAGATACGTTTCATAGCCACGTAATGGCGAATACTAAAAACCTGTTATCACGAACCAATACTGATATGTATTGCAGTTATTCCTGGTGGTTTGACAGCTATACTGCAGCCACTTGATGTCAGTTTAAACAAGTCATTTGAAGATGATGTGAGAGAGCAATGGAATGACTGGATGACGAATGAAGAAAAATCTTTTACAAAAGGTGGAGCTATAAGTGCGGTGTCACTTTATGTTCTCTGCGATTCTGTTATAAAACAGCATGGGGAAAAGTTAAGGTATAAGTGTCATAAAATCACTTACAAAATGTGGAATTTCTAATGCCATGGATGGTACCGAAGATAATCTTCTATACGGTAAGGATGGCGAAGCCAAATTCGACTCACCGGAACCAGACTAGGCATCCCTATAATGATGGCAAGTGATGAATCTTGTGATATGTATGAGAAACTTTTCAAAAACAGTGTGATGATTGTCAGGAATTTGATGGGTTTCAGATATATACATGTGGCAGGTTTGATGTTTTATTAATATTGATAATCTTGATAGAAAAAGTTTTATAATGTCCTAGGTTTTAAATGGAACTTTACTGTAAAATGATATTGTTATTATACAATAAAGTTTGTTTATACATACCTGGCAGATATATACTTAGCTATTTGACTCCGTCCGTCCGACAGAAATTCGAATTCGCGCACACGCTACCTGTAGGTAAGGTGATCTACATTACCTGCCGCTGGGTGGCAGGACTAGGAACCATTCCCATGTTCTATCATATTTTTTCTATACCGCCTGTCTCCTGAGGGGAGGTAGGGTGGGTATAATTTTGTATATATCTGCCAGGTAAGTATGTATAAAACTTTATTGTATAATAACAATATCATTTTTATACATTTAACTTACCTGTCAGATATATACTTAGCTGATTCACACCATTGGAGGTGGGACAGAGACAGCTAAATACAGAATCAAACAGGAATCACAACTATCGTTGTAGGTAATAAATAAATAAAACCTTGGTTCCTACCTGTTTTAGACTGAAGACTTCATGAATACAATCCAGGAGTCTAGTCAGTCTCAAGAGCCTCAGCGAGATATTGATCTATGGCTAAGAGTTCTTGTGGTTCTGCCAAAGGGGTCTTACCCGCTTACTTGGTAGATCCTGGAAGGACTACGTCAATGGGTGCTTATCCACTTACTTGACAAGACCTATACAAGGAGCACAACATCGATCCCGATCACCTCAACCTATCCATGTTAGTTCTTTAAGATTGCAAGAAGTTATCCCCTAACCTCTTGCAAACAACCACAAACTCGAATCACAAACATTTCGTACAGTAAAGTACAAAAATAAAAAAAAAATAAAAAAAATAAAAAAATGTTTGTACAATCTAGCCAGTAAGATGTCTCTTGATTCCCCCAACTGGATCCAAACTAGGACTGTCCGGTGCGCCACCGAGCATACTAATCAGCAGAAAAAACCAACAACTCGTCTCACAAGGTAGATCTATGTACTATCAAAAATTAGAAACAAATACAAATTTTTTAAGGATCGTTATGTGCTCCCAGCCCCAGCACTGTATCGGCTGAACAACAAAAGGACCCAGAAGAGAAACACTTTTCATATGTTACTTTAACGTCCTTGAGATAGTGCGATGCGAACACTGAATTACACCTCCAGTAAGTCGCATCCACAATGTCTTTTAAAGACATGTTCTTCTGAAATGCTAATGAAGTGGCTACCGCTCTAACCTCATGAGCCTCACTCGGAGAGTCCTGAAAGAGTCTTCAGTGCAGTCATTATGAGCATCCGAAATAATAATTTCCTCACAAAAAATGCTAATGCATTTTTGACATGGGTCTACTAGGATCCCGAACTGCACACCACAGGATTTGTTTACATCTTTTAGTTCATTCTTCTTCTTTAAATAGAACTTCAAAGCTCTAAACCGGACTAAAGATCTTTCAAATTCCTCTCCTACTAGATTTGAAAGTCCTTTAACTTCAAAACTCTTTGCCAGGGGTTTTTGAAAGGGTTCTTCCCGTTTTCTTGGCCAGCAACAGAAAAGTCTGGAAAGACAAATTGCCGCATCACTCTTAAATCCTACTCGAGAATCTAGAGCGTGTATTTCACTAATTCTCTTCGCAGTCGCTAACGACAACAAGAAAATACATTTTCTCTGTTAGATCTCTAAACGACGCGTTGAGAGGAGGTTCAAATCTACTAGATGATAGAAATCTCAAAACTACATCTAGGTTCCAGTTAGGAGTGCGAGGAGAAAAGGTTTTAGAGGTTTCAAAAGATCTAATAAGATCGTGGAGGTCTTTATCTTCTGCAATTCTCAAACGTCTGTTTCGAAATACGGCAGAAAGCATACTTCGATAACCTTTAATGGTAGAAACTGATAATTTTGATTCTTCCCTAAGGAAAATCAAGAAATCAGCTATGTTGGTCACAGAGGTATCGGAAGAGGACAGTTTTATTCTTCTTACACCATCTTCTAAAAACATCCCATTTTGATTGGTAGACCCGAATAGTTGAAGATCTCCGGGCTCTAGCAATTGCTTTGAAGCTTTGCTTGAAAAGCCTCTCGCTCTGACAAGTCTTTCGATAGTCGAAAGGCAGATCGAGCGAGAGCGGGGAGGTTTTGATGTACCTTCTCGAAATGGGTTGTTTGAGAGATCTCTCCTGTGTGGAAGAGATCTTGGGAAGTCCACTGTCCATTCCTGTACCTCTGTGAACCAATCTTGAGACGGCCAAAAGGGAGCGATGGAGTGTTAATCTCGTTCCCTCTTGATGCCGCAAATTTTTCTTAACACCACTCCTAACATTTTGAAGGGGGGAAAGGTGTAGGCATCTAGGCCTGACCAGTCCAGCAGCATGGCGTCCACCGCTATCGCTCTCGGGTCTTCCACTAAGGAGCAAAAGTTCTCTATCCTTCTGGATAGGTAGGTGGCGAATAGGTCTATATGTGGACTGCCCCACAGGGACCACAGAGCTTGACACACCTGAATGTGAAGGTTCCATTCTGTGGGGAGAACTTGGTTTAACCTGCTTAGCCTGTCTGCTCTGATGTTCTTCTCTCCTTTCACGAATCTTGTGAGAAGAGTCACTTTCTTTTCTTTTGTCCAATACAACAGCTCTTTTGTTATATGGAACAGAAAGAGAGTGAGTTCCCCTTGTTTCTTGATATAGGCCAACGCTGTGGTGTTGTCCGAGTTGACCTGTACCACTTGACCTAACACCTCTGTCTCAAGCTTTAAAGCTAGAAGAACGGCATAAAGTTCTTTGGAGTTTATATGCCAGTCTAGCTGATCCTTCCTCCATTGGCCTGATACTTCTTTTGTCCCTGAGTCGCTCCCCCATCCCTTCTCTGAAGCGTCTGAGAACAAGATTAGGTTTGGGTTCCGAACTTCTAGAGACAAAGCCCTCGTTCGTTTTCTAAAGTGGGAATAAAATCCACCACTTCAGATGATTCTTTACTTCCAGAGGAATACTGAAAGTGTCTGAAAGTTGCCCGTTCTTCCAACTCCAAATTCTTCTTAGGAAGAATTGAAGAGGGCGTAGGTGGGGTCTTCCTAGCGAAATGAACTGTTCTAGTGAGGAAAGGGTTCCCAGAAGACTTAACCACTCCCTCACCGAACTCCGTTCTTTCTCTAGGAAGCTCGAGATTTTCTGTAATCCCCGAGCAATCCTTTCCTGGGACGGAAAAGCCCGAAAACCCCGAGAATCCATCCGAATCCCAAATAGACAAGTTCTGACTGGGGATCATCTGAGATTTCTCGAGGTTCACGAGTAATCCTAACGTCTTTGCTAGGTTCAAAGTAGACTGTAGGTCCTCCAAACACAGTTTCTCTGACTTGGCCCGGATTAGCCAATCGTCGAGATACATTGAGATGTTTATCCCTTCTAAATGAAGCCATTTGGCCACGTTCCGCATCAGATACGTGAATACCTGAGACCGCGGTCGATAGGCCGAAGCACAAGGCCCTGAACTGGAAGATTTGTCCTTGTACAACAAATCTTAGATATTTTCTTGACGATGGGTGAATCGGAACATGAAAGTAAGCATCCTGAAGGTCCAGGGATACCATCCAATCTCCCACTGACGTAGGAAGACAGAACTGAAGCTGAAGTCTCCACGGAGAACTTCTTTTTCTCCACGTACCTGTTCAGGACGCTTACATCTAGGACGGGTCTCCATCCCCCCGAAGCCTTTGGAACCAAGAAAAGGCGGTTGTAAAACCCCCCCGGGGAGAATGGATCCTGCACTAGCTCTATTGCATTCTTGTCCCTCATCGACACCACCGTCTGAAGGAGAGTCTCGTTGTCAGTCCAGGGTCCTTGTAACTCGTCGACAAATCCTTCGGAGATGGTTGCCAAAGGAGGTCTGTCTACGAAAGGGGAAATGGACCTGTAACCCTTCTGTAGGACAGACAGAGTCCAGGGATCTGCTTCTCTTACGGACCAGGCATCCAGAAAGTATTGAAGTCTGGCCCCTACCTGTGCTTGGAGGACATGGCTGCTATTTGCTCTTTTTAAAAGAGCGGAAGGAAGACCTCCCTCGCTTGTCGAAGGGTTTTCTCTCGAAGTTGATCGAGTTGAGGGGGCTCCACGAAAGGGCACCAATGGAGTACGAGCACCCCTTCTACTGAGTCGTAACAGCAGGTCTAATTTTCTTTGTAGATTGTACAAAGAAAGGTCCCTGAGGTTAGCCTTCCTTTTTCCAACCAAGGTATCCGAAAACATCCTTCACTAAAGATAGAACGGAAAACAGATGTTCTGACAGAGGTGCGAATAATAGAGCGGACCTCTGAGAAGGAGAGACTCCTTTCGTCAGAAAGGAACTGTAAAGAGATCTTTTCTTTAACATTCCAGATCCAAAAAGACCGCCAACTCAACAGAACCATCTTGCACAGCCTTATCCATGCAAGATAGGACACTGTGCAAAGTTTCTGGATCAAGAAAATCTGGCTCACTCGTCTTCTTAGCCAGCACCCCAAGAGACCAATCCAAGAAGTTGAACACCTCTAAGACGTGAAAAATTCCCTTAAGGTGCTGATCTAATTCCGACATACTCCAGGACGCTTTGCTGAATTGAGAGACTGTCTTCTCACAGACTCTACAAGACTCGAGAAATCTCGATCTGCAGACGAGGGGAGCATCAATCCCATCGCCTCTTACGTCTTATACCAAAATGCCCTTTTCCCCGTTCAGCTTGGAGGTGGAGAGCAATAAACAGTTCTCAAGTTTCCTTTTAGATAAAAGCCACGAATCTAAAGACTGGATGCTTTCTTCATTGAGATCGCCGGTTTCATCCTTAAGAAGCCGAGGATTTCAGGGTTTTTGTGCTCGAAAACAGAGATCTCGGCGAAGGAGGAGCTGCAGGACTAAGAGAATCCCCAAACTCCTCAAGAAGTAACGAGGCTAAAACTTTATAATTGGAAAGTCCCTCGTTAGTTGAAACTTCTTCCTCAGAAATCTCTTCCAGTTCCAGGTTAGAAGGAGATCGCTCTTTCCTGAACGATTCTCTATCAAGAGAAGCCGCTCTAGGAGAAATGTTTCTAGTAGGTGAAAGGACTACGAACAATACCGTCCCCACAACTAGTAGAGGGCTCACGTCTAGAAGAAGCCTCGCGTCTGGGAGGCTCACGCTTCTGGCTGGCGTCTTGCGACTTGCAGCGTCCTCGCGTTTACCTGGCGCCTCTCTCCTGGGAGGCGTCACGCCTCTGGTTGACATCACGCGCCTTGGAGCGTCCTCGCGCTTGCCTCGCGCCTCTCTCCTGAGAGGCGTCACGCTTCTAGTTGACGTCTCGCGCCTCGAAGCGTCCCTGGCGCTTGCCTAGCGCCTCGCTCCTGGGAGGTGTCATGCTTTCTGGCTGGACGTCACCCGCTTTGGAGCGTCCTCGCGCTGCCTGGCGACCTCTCCTGAGAGGCGTCACGCTTCTTGTTGACGTATCGCGCGTAGCGTCCTGGCGCTTGCCTGGGCCTCGCTCCTGGGAGGCGTCCTGCTTCTGGTTGCGCACGCGCCTATCTCGAAGCTCGCGTCCTTCTTTCTTGGTTCGCCTCGATGCACACTGGCGTCTCGCGTCTGGTTGACGTCTCGCGCTTGAATGCTCGCACGCGCCTGACTGGCGACTCGCGTCTGGAAAGCGCTTCGCGTCTGGCTGCGCTTCAAGCTTGGCTGGCGCTTCAAGCTTGGCTGACGCTTTGCGTCTAGAAAACTCGACGCTCTTGTCTGGCGTCTCGCGCCTGAAAGGCTCTACGCGTTTCCCGTTGGCGTCTTGCTTTGTTTTACAGGAGAACGGATCCTGCTCGGCCTATGCAAGGCTGATGAATCCGATTCCAAATCGGAGGATGACAAATTTCTATGGCGAGTCTGAACCCTCGATAGCCTAGACTTCTTAATAGGCAGGAAATCGTCTTTCCTTCTGGAGGTCTTTGACAGAACTCCCACAAGAGAAGTGATGGAATCCTGCATATTGCGAAGGATTCTTTTAGTCTCTTCATTATTGTCTACCCTCGGTTGTTTAATTACTGAATGGTCCTCCTCTTGAAAACGCTCAGGACTTGAAGTAATCCTGGGTTCATCCAAACGTCTTTTCAGGGGGCGAGAAAGATCCGCCGATCTCCAACCTCTTTTAGGTGAAGAATTCTCCGAGGAGGAGAAACACTCACGCAGAACGCTTTTTCTGTAGCGTTCTCTGGCATTCTGTGGCGATACAGAAAATGCCGAAGTGGGACGGTCTGACTGTTTGGGGATCCTCCACAACCTCCTTAACGGCTTTTGACATTCCTTCTCCTCTGGGCTTGGGAGCTTGGAAAGAGGTCTAGGCCTGGGAGCGTTGTGGAGACAATCAACGCCCCCTCCACTGCACTGGGGACACTTAAATCACTATCCACAGCACTATAATCACACTGCTTACCTTCAATGGCCGCCATTTTGGTTTCCATTTTCCGAATGGGCGGGTTTAAGATTCGCAATCTCAGATGCCGAATCTGTGGGTTCTAATAAAGGGAGCAGGTACATTAGATGGGGCAGTAAAGGAGAAGAGGGTATAATATTACTGATAACCCCGCTAGATACAGAACTAGACAAAAGTTTTTTTGGAAGAAGACCTCCTCCCTGTCTCTTTCCAACTTCTTCAAATATGAAGTTAGAGATTTCCATTCTTCCGCACTCAAATCCTTGCATCATTACAAGTATTACCAAAAGAACATTCATACATCCTGCATTTCTTGCAAATAGTATGAGGATCAAGCGATGCCTTCGGCATCCTAACTTTACAACCCACATTCACACACATTCTCACCACACTTCCAGAATCAGACATCATGTTGAACAATCCAAATCAATTCCAAAACAGTCCACAATCGCGTATGCAGTACAATCAATGCAAATACGTCACCGAGAAGTCCAAAAACGAAGAATCAATTGCGATGCAAAATACGAATCCAGCCGGAGATACCCACAACGATGTTGCCAGTATGGCCGACAGAAAAAATATGATAGAACATGGAATGGTTCCTAGTCCTGCCACCCAGCGGCAGGTAAGTAGATCACCTGACCTACAGGTAGTGTGTGCGCGAAATTCGAATTTCTGTCGGACGACGGAGTCAAATAGCTAAGTAATATATCTGACAGGTAAGTTAAATGTATAAAAATGAATTTTATTGAAAAAATAAACGGTTGTATGTAATCCAAAATTGTATTTACCCAACCAAAATGACCGTAAATGTTTTAATGAAGAAAAAATTAATATTATATCCTTAATGTTATTACTATTGTTATTACTACCATAATTATGCTATCATTAAAATTTCTGAAAGGCTACCACCAAAAGATAAAGGTTGCTGTGAGTACAACCATAACTCAATGTTTACATTTTCTCAGCTGGGCTCACACAGATGAAAGTTAAATTCATTGATATGGAATTATTGCTCAAATAGGTTATTATTATGAAAATATGCCAATAATATATGAGGTACAATTGGTTTTATTACCTTTATTATCAGTTTATTTAAAAATTTAAATCTTTTCATGTATGTCAGTGGTTATTGCACGAGGCTAGCCAACATAAACATCACTCAGAATGAGGGTTTGAATTTAAGAATGGTAAGATAACTCCCAATTTTTAAGGGTGAATTTTAAGGATGTAAGGCGGTCATCTTATAACACTGAAATGCACAGTACTTCAAGTACTAGTATTCCAGAATAACCTAAGAAAACTAATACTCACAGATCCATTAATTTAAAAACATGCTCATCTTGGTAAAATCTTTTGAACACTCATTAAATTGTGAAGTTACCAAAATGTCTGAAACTTACATATTGTACATCAGTTGGGTACACAGAATTCTCAGTATCCTGAGGGGACGATTTGCTACTTTTCTTCGTTGCTGTTGATGCTAACGAATTCCAATTGAAGGTCTTACTTTACTTTTATCACTTCGATCAACTGGTTTTAAGTGGGAACCTGAACCAAAAAAATAAATTCAATGCAAAATTCACTGACTTCTATGTATGATTCTTGATTACACCTCAGTCATTAAATTCTTTTCTCCAAAAAAAGTGAAATAAAAGAAGATTCAAATGATTCATATAAAAATTTTACATAATCAGTTTCAATACAGTAGGGTCTGGGTTTATGCACACTCAACCTCCGTCATTTCATGATTACATCTCACAATCTTTGATAAATTTATTTTAAAAAATTATTTTGTCATTTGAATGTAAATTCAAACTTCATGCACACTAGTTTGCGCATGGAATGGGCGAATAGTATCGTCTATTGGCAGAATATGGGGAAGATGGTGTTGATCACTTGCTTGCTATATGCCATCTTAAATTGTGTTTCACTTGTGCTCTCTCATTTGTGTTGCTCTTTTGGGAACTTTTCTTATTGCATTAAAGCAGACTCTTCTGGTGGCAGTGCTACAAAAAAAAAAGAAAAAGCCATCTCCGTGGAAATGAAAGCTGACACAATAAAACGATCTGAAAATGGAGAACACTCTCTAACATCAGCCACTCTCTGGGGTTCAGTTGTACAACTGTGTGACAGTCATTATAGATAAAACATGCATACTTGAACATGTGAAAGGATCTGCTCCTATGAAATCAACTGTGATTTACAAAGCAGTGTAATGGTCTCATTACTGAGATAGAATGATTATTAGTGCTTTGGGTAGAGGACCAGCATAAATGGCATAACCCAGTTAGCCTAATGTTGATTCAGGAGAAGGCTAAAGTATGTTTGACCTTGAAAAGAGAAAAAGGGGAAGGTAATTTGAGGCTCAAGACCACAATACTGCCAGGTGCACTAAAGTTGCCAGAGGGGTCATGGATTCCCAGCAGTGTTACATGGAGATTTGGGAAGAGAAGAGGAAGGTATCCTTACAGTTTAACTTGGAACACTTTTTTTTTTTTCTTTTTTTTTTTTTTTTAAAGAAGGTATACAGTGGTCCCCCCCGTATTCGCGGGGGATGCGTACCAGACCCCCCCGTGAATAGTTAGAATCCGCGAATGTTTGGAACCCTATGAAAATGCTAAAAAACAGCCTACTTTGTTAGTTAAAACTCAAGAAAAACCCACTAAAAAATTTTCATACTTGGTTTTTTTGGTAATAGTTTTTATCACAAAAAGTGCATTTTATGATGAAATTCATCAAAAAAACCAGGAATTTGTGGATATTTATCATAGAAAGATACCGCGAATGCGCGAATTTTCCGCGATTAATGCAGGGAAACGTTCCCCAGAGAAATCCGCGAATGTGTGAGTCCGCGAATCTGGAGAACGCGAATACTGGGGGGTCCACTGTAGAGGCTTGCAAGAGATCCAGTACCTTATACCTCACATGTCACTCCACTCAGCTGCTCCCAATGGTATCTCCAGCACCCTCAGCAAGTTCTGCAGAACTAGGCTCACCTGCCCAGTATCTCTCAGCACAATTTGAATTAAGGATAACTAACCAACAAAAGCTAAATCCAATTGTAATATTTTCCATCTGAAAAGCTATTAATTCAAAAATGCCTCACACAGCATGGCACATAGTAAGAAGTCTACCATAAAGGAATGTTATTATTATTACAAAGAATCTAACTAGACTCTCAATGGGATTAACCTAAAGTAATTATATTATATATGGACCAAACCTCAGAGAGGAGAAATATTCCACAGGTAAACTGAGCAGAGAAGAATGTGAATGTCTAAGTTAAACACAAGAAAGCAAAGCAGATTTGTTCACCAGCAAGTAGTTGGTCAACATGTGTTTGACCAAGATGGCAGTTTTCCTCAGGGAAATTATATCAACAGACACTGGCTTACAGAGTGGTACTTGGAAGCTAATGGGAGAAGCTAAGAGGAACTCCAGAAGCCAATGAAGAAGCCTAGGGGAGGTATCCAGACCTAAGGACAACAAGACAGTCAAACAGAAGCAGACTGACAAGATTTAAGGTAGGTGTGTATGTCAAAGCCAGGACACTTGACCAAGATTACACGACTATCATTATTTTATGTCTTACAAACCATGACAGCAAAAAAAATGAGTGGTTATTAAGTGTTCAGACTAAAGGGACATTCAAGCAAAAACATCCAGTGCTACAGTTGTGGAAAAAATGAGGGAGGTGATTGCTACCATGATTTGTAAGGACATCAACATAGCCCAGTTGGAAGACTACACCGAAATAGGTAAACTGAAGCTGGCAAATACAGCTGAACTACTGATTGTGTTAGGAATATACAGATCCAAGGAGCACAGAAGAGGCACTGTAATCTACCAGTTAGTCCAAGTTTTTATATAGGCAAAAAGATGGTAACTAGATTATGAGGTAAAGTTCTAAAAGGGAAGTTGTACATGGAAATTTGGCAAAAGAAGACCAAGCAACCAATAAAGAAATGGATTTGTGCACTCAGCAATAGGAGTATCCATAGATATTCTGTTGCAAAGATTTATGTAAAAACATTGTACTATGAGAGAGAGCTGCATGCTTTATGCCTAGATGACTATATTTATGACCATATTCTTAGTAAGGATCCAGTATAAAGGACTGTGATGACATGATTAAAGCTGAGCCTGAGATTGTTGAGAAAGTTGTAAGGAGGACAACTAAGCCAAAGGGATGAGCCAGAGGAAAATGATGCAGGGATGGACTTTTGGAAACTGGTTAATACCATTCACCCACTGAGAGAATTGATGTCATCCAGACCACTTGGGTAGTAAATCTTCTTAGGCAAGTCCACCTATAGGAAGAGGATTGAACTAAAGAAGCTCAGCAGAAGTATCCCAGTGTAGCCAAGCAGTGGGTGAAGAGGCAAAACTGATGCAAAATAGAGGACCAAGGGAG
>NC_061094.1:12727972-12752193 GCF_015104395.2 Macrobrachium nipponense | reverse complement strand
CTCCCTTGGTCCTCTATTTTGCATCAGTTTTGCCTCTCACCCACTGCTTGGCTACACTGGGATACTTCTGCTGGGCTTCTTTAGTCAATCCTCTCCTATAGGTGGAATGCTAGAAGATACTACCAGTGGTCTGATGACTTAATTCTCTCAGTGGACTTTGGTATTAACAGTTTCCAAATCCATCCCTGCATCATTTTCCTCTGGCTCATCCCTTTGGCTAGTTGTCCTTACAACTTTCTCAACAATCTCAGCCTCAGCTTTAATCATATCATCACAGTCCTTTACACCTGGATCCTTACTAAGAATATGGTCATAAATATAGTCATCTAGGCATAAAGCATGCAGCTCTCTCTCATAGTACATTGTTTTTACATAAATCTTTGCAACAGAATATCTATGGATACTCCTATCGCTGAGTGGACAAACCCATTTCATTATTGGTTGCTTGGTCTTCTTTTGCCAAATTTCCATGTACAACTTCCCTTTTAGAACTTTACCTCATAATCTAGTTACCATCTTTTTGCCTATATAAAACTTGACTAACTGGTAGATTACAGTGCCTCTTCCTGTGCTCCTTGGATCTGTATATTCCTGACACAATCAGTAGTTCAGCTGTATTTGCCAGCTTCAGTTTACCTATTTCGGTGTAGTCTTCCAACTGGGCTATGTTGATGTTCTTACAAATCATGGTAGCAATCACCTCCCTCATTTTTTCCACAACTGTAGCACTGGATGCTTTTGCTTGAATGTCCTTTAGTCTGAACACTTAATAACCACTCATTTTTTTGCTGTCATGGTTTGTAAGACATAAAACAATGATAGTCGTGTAATCTTTGGTCAAGTGTCCTGGCTTTTGACATACACACCTACCTTAAATCTTGTCAGTCTGCTTCTGTTTGACTGTCTTGTTGTCCTTAGGTCTGGATACCTCCCTTAGGCTTCTTCATTGGCTTCTGGCGTTTCTTTTAGCTTCTCCCATTAGCTTCCAAGTACCACTCTGTAAGCCAGTGTCTGTTGATATAATTTCCCTGAGGAAAAGTGCCATTTTGGTCAAACACATGTTGACCAACTACTTGCTGGTGAACAAATCTGCTTTGCTCTCTTGTACTTTACTTAGACATTCACATTCTTCTCTGCTCAGTTACCTGTGGAATATTTGTCCTCTCTGAGGTTTGGTCCATTTATAATATAATTACTTTAGGTTAATCCCATTGAGAGTCTAGTTAAATTCTTTTGTAATAATAATGACATTCCTTATGGTAGACTTCTTACTATGTTCCATGCTGTGTGAGGCATTTTTGAATTAATAGCTTTTCAGATGGAAAATATTACAATTGGATTTTAGCTTTTGTTGGTTAGTTATCCTTAATTCAAATGGTGCTGAGAGATACTTGGGCAGTTGAGCCTAGTTCTGCAGAACTTGCTGAAGGTGCTGGAGATACCATTGGAGCAGCTAAGTCTGGAGTGACATGTGAGGTATAGGGTACTGGATCTCTTGCAAGCCAATCTACCTTCTTAAAAAAAAAAAAAAAGTGTTCCAAGTTAAACTGTAAGGATACCTTCCTCTTCTCTTACCAAATCTCCATGTAACACTGCTGGGAATCCATGACCCCTCTGGGAACTTTAGTGCACCTGGCAGTATTGTGGTCCTGAGCCTCAAATTCCCTTCCCCTTTTTCTCTTTTCAAGGTCAAACATACTTTAGCCTTCTCCTGAATCAACATTAGGCTAACTGGGGTATGCCATTGATGGTGGTCCTCTACCCAAAACTCTAATGATCATTCTATCTCAGTAATGAGACCATTACACTGCTTTGTAATCACAGTTGATTTCATAGGAGCAGATCCTTTCACATGTTCAAGTATGCGTGTTTTCTCTTTAATGACTGTCAACACAGTTGTACAACTGAACCCCAGAGAGTGGCTGATGTTAGACAGTGTTTCTCCATTTTCAGATCGTTTTATTGTGTCAACTTTCACTTCCATGAAGATGGCTTTTTCTTTTTTTTGTATCACTGCCAACAGAAGAGTCTGCTTTAATGCAATAAGAAAAGTTCCTAAAAAAGCAACACAAATGAGAGCACAAGTGAAACACAATTTAAGATGGCGTATAGCAAGCGAGTGATCGACACCATCTTCCTCATATTCTGCCAATAGACAATACTTTTCGCCCATTCCATGCGCAAACTAGTGTGCGTGAAGTTTGAATTTACATCCAAATGACAAAATAATTTTTTAAATAAATTTATCAAAGATTGTGAGATGTAATCATGAAATGATGGAGGTTGAGTGCTGCATAAACCCAGACCCTACTGTGTTGAAACTGATTATGTAACATTTTTTATATGAATCATTTTGAATCTTCTTTTATTTCACTGTCTTTTTTTGGAGAAAAGAATTTAATGACTGAAGTGTAATCAAGAATCATACATAGAAGTCAGTGAATTTTGCATTGAATTTTATTTGTTTCAGGTTCCCACTTAAAACCAGTTGATCGAAGTGATAAAAGTAAAGTAAGACCTTCAATCTGGAATTCGTTAGCATCAACAGCAACAAAGAAAAGTAGCAAATCGTCCCCTCAGGATACTGAGAATTCTGTGTACCCAACTGATGTACAATATGTAAGTTTCAGACATTTTGGTAACTTCACAATTTAATGAGTGTTCAATAGATTTTACCGAGATGAGCATGTTTTTAAATTAATGGATCTGTGAGTATTAGTTTTCTTAGGTTATTCTGGAATACTGTACTTGAAGTACTGTGCATTTCAGTGTATAAGATGACCTTTACATCCTAAAATTCACCCTTAAAAATTGGGAGTTGTCTTACCATTCTTAAATTCAAACCCTCATTCTGAGTGATGTTTATCAGTTGGCTAGGCTCCGTGCGATAACCACTGACACTGACATACATGAAAAGATTTACATTTTTAAATAAACTGATAATAAAGGTAATAAAATCATGTACTTCGTATATTATTGGCATATTTTCTTAATAAACAACCTATTTGAGCAATAATTCCATATCAATGAATTTAACTTTTGTCTGTGTGAGCCCAGCTGAGAAAATGTAAACATCGAGTTTTGGTTGTGCTCACAGCGACCTTTATCTTTTGGTAGCCTTTCAGAAATTTTAATGAAAGCATAATTACGGTAGTAATAACAATAGTAATAACATTAAGGATAACATAATATTAATTAATCATTAAACATATATTGCCATTTTGGTGGTAAATACAATTTTGGATTACGTACAACCTTTATTTTTCAATAAAATTCATTTTACAGTAAAGTTGTATTTAAAACCTAGGACATTATAAAACTTTGTTTTCTATCAAGATTATCAATATTTATAAAACATCAAACCTGTCACATGTATATATCTGAAACCCATCAAATTCCTGACAATCATCACACTGTTTTGAAAAGTTTCTCATATATATCACAAGATTCATCACATGCCATCATTGTAGGGATGCCAGTCTGGTTCCGGCGAGTCGAATTTGGCTTCGCCGTCCTTATCGTATAGAAGATTATCTTCAGTACCATCCATGGCATTAGAAATTCCACATTTTGTAAGTGATTTTATGACACTTTATACCTTAACTTTTCCCCATGCTTTTATAACAGAATCGCAGAGAACGTAAAGTGACACCGCACTTATAGCTCCACCTTTTGTAAAAGATTTTTCTCCATTCGTCATCCAGTCATTCCATTGCTCTCTCACATCGTCTTCAAATGACTTGTTTAAACTGACATCAAGTGGTTGCAGTATAGCTGTCAAACCACCAGGAATAACTGCAATACATATCAGTATTGGTTCGTGATAACAGGTTTTTAGTATTCGCCATTACGTGGCTATGAAATGTATCCCAAACCAATAAACTTCGTTATGTAGGCCACCTGCCCATCTGTTCCAAATATTATCAATACATAATTTCATCCCACTCTTGTCCATCCACCCTTACTCGTGAAAACTAACAAAAACACCAGGAGGAAACTTTAATTCACTTAGCCAATTTTGTATAATTTAGCAGTCGGCTTATACTACAGATATCAGATAAATTCATGAAAATTTGCCATAATTTTTTACCTCGTCTTATCTAAAGGTTGTCTTATACACAAAAATATGTTACCGTTAGGTTTTGTTTTTTAAAATTGCAGCCAGAATGCATCAGACCCACGGCTCCACTAACGTTCTGGTATATATGCAGGTGTGCCTGCACAGAACATTTGCAGGCACACCTGAATGTTGATGTGGGGAACCTACACAGGTGAGCCTGAATGTTTGTGTGTGGAGGCCACGTTTTTGCTCAGTTTTCCTCCCATTGTTGGTTGGAGTATGTTGCAGTCAGAAAGTGCTGAATTTTATTGATTCTAACCTAAATTAATAATGTATCAGAGTTATTTTGTCAATAAACCTAAGGTGTTGTCAGATTAATGTATACTATCTGTCATTTTTGCAATGTTTCCATAGCAAAAGTAATTGTATAATGAAAGCTCAAACTGACATCATCATTCTTGAATATTGCAAAGATTTCAGTGACATCTGCAAGAATGAGCCTTTTCTTTGGTAAGTGAAATCCATAGACTATTATAAGAGATTGAAAAAGCTGCATTATTTTAAATTGATTCTGCAGCTGTTAAGGATGGTATCCTGCCCATGTATGTTTATTCATAGTTATAAACCATATTTGCAAGTCAGTTTTTAAAGGAAAATAATTAGTTATGGAACAAGTAAAGAAAGGCTATGTACATTAATTATTAACGTCATATGTCAAAAATGAATAAAGGCCACTCCTTCATTGAGCATTTGTTTAAGGCATTTTTCCTTGCTATCAGCAAGCCAGTATTGCCAGACTGTCTGTTACCGCCAAGGTTGCTACAGAGAATTGAGTAAAAAAAAAAAAACCTGTATTGTCAGTGGTGAAGTTATGCCTGCACAGTTGTACCATTTGTGTTGGCCTTTACTGTAAAGTGCAGTGATGTATCTTCTGTACAATACTTGTAGTGAAAAACATTAGGTATTTTACAAAACAATGGTTGCCTCTCTTTTGAATGTATAGCTTGATGACAGAGATCCTACAGTGGGCAGAGGAGATGAACATAACTTTATTCTAATGTAATATATTCCAGGGAAGTAGAAGCTATTCTGAATTAAGTTCCATGGAGGTCTTCTATGAGTTGTAAAGTTTTAACCCAGAGACCTGAATCATAAATCTGGATTATTTCTATGGATCTTAAATGACATTCATATATATGTCGATCAGGAGACTTGCTTGGCATTTGAGAAAAAGGAAGATGAAAATAGAGGGGCTATATTGTACTTTGTACTTGGTTTACCATCCCTCTGGTAAATAAAGCTAAAGTGAACTATGTTTTGTGTGCCATAGTAAATTTTCTGTGGCTGTTGTGTTCATATCACTGGCCGTGCACTCTGACTGTTTGGAAACATTTTGGTTGTTTTTCTTGTATTACACTGGGAAATTGGTATATTCTATCTGTTTTGTGTAGGCTGTCTTTATTGTATAGTAAGGCAGTTCTTCAAGCTAGATTTTGCAGAAATGATCACTGTGGAACCATTTCTCATTGCCTAAGGTATGATCAGCACACACTGTCCAAAGTATATCTGAAGCATTGTAGCTTGGAAGATCACTATTCTGAGTGTAGTAATTGTCCTGTTAATGTTGTGAAAGTGTATACTATTAAAGACAAGAATAGGAGATAAGCAGACAGGGGCAGGAAACATGTTGTTCAAGATTTTTGTCCTAATATGGAATAGGAAACTGTAGATAGTAAGGAAGTGTTTCCTGTGAGGACTCCTGAACAATCCTGCAAATTTGTGTCTATTCCTAATCCTCCTATTCTTCTTTCTACATCCCCTGATCCTTATCTCTTAAGCTCTTCCTTCTTTCTCTGCTGAGATGCAGGATATTCAGTTCCTTGTGTCCTTTACAACAGAATTAAGAGAAATTTCAAGATATGGAAGATAGAAAAAGTTAGGCTTGTGACAAAGAAAAAGCTAGGCTTGCAACCAATTGTTTTGCATTCCCAATCAAAGACTGCCCTGTGTTAGTTCAGTGACTTAATTGGAGAGCTGTTTACCAGAGAATGAAGTCATGCCAGCAGACAGAGGGATGTGTTCCTTCTTGATTTCCATTTATCCCAAACCCAGGAGAATGTTGGTGAATTCTCCCCTAAAATCTCTTTGGGTAGGAGAAAATCCTCCATGCACCCTTTGACTCCTCCAGAACAGCACAGGTGACAATTTGAGGCCTTAGGTACCCAAGATCTTATGTTTCCATACTTGTATATTATCTAAAGTTTTAAAAGTAGAAAATTATCCCATAGTATAGGGTTGGTATCTATGAGGGATGTTCAAAAAGTGATGCAACATAATTTTTTTCTTAGCCAATTTTTGTTCAAGAAATTTTATTTTGTTCATGCCACTTACCTGACAGATATATATATAGCTGTATTTTCTGAAGTCCGACAGAATTTCAAAACTCGCGGCACACGCAGTGGGCGGCCAGGTGGTAGTACCCATTCCCGCCGCTGGGAGGCGGATATCAGGAACCATTCCCATTTTCTATTCATATTTTTTCTGTCGCCGGTCGGTAAACAACTGTTTACAGACCTCTGCTCAGGATTTTTTGGATTTGACTCGCTTTTAAGTATCTGATTGGTTTTTTGGTATTGAATTGGATTGTTGAATTGGCATGCGCGATAGTGGACCGTTTTTTGATTTTGGATTGGCTTTTCTATAAACGATATGTCTGGATCAAGTGCTGTGAGTTTCAGAGTGTGTGTGAGGACTGATTGTAAGGTGAGGCTACCGAAAGCATCGGTAGACCCCCACACAGTATGTATGAGTTGTAGGGGGCATAATTGTTTGGTGGACAATCGGTGCAATGAATGTGAGAGATTGACCGATGATGATTGGAGAGTATATGAGTCCTATCGCCTTAAATTGGAGCGCGATAGGATCAGGAGGTCTTCCTCCAGGAGTGGTTCTACCAAAGGTAAGGCTAACATCTCTCCTGTATTAACACCTGTAGAGTTTGCAACCCCTAAACCTGTGTTGCCTTCGGGCTCTGATTCTGTGTCGGGAGAAGCTAATGCTCTCTCTCTTATTTTGGAGTCTCTACGCACTCTGGAGACCAAAGTGAAAGCCTTGGAAACTGGCTCGGTGCAAGTGTGTGATCGTGCCCCTAGTGTTGTGGAGGGGGCGTCAGATCGGCCCCATAATGCCTCTAGGCCTAGACCTCTATCAGACTCCCAAGACTCAGGGAGTAGGTATGTCGAAAGCCGCAAGAGGGTTACGGGGGCTCCCCACCGATCTGGCGTCCCTTCGGCAGGCCTTGTGGCAAAGTCCCAGGCTGCCAAGGAGCGCGCGTCCTGAAAGAGTGCTTTTCGTCCTCCGAAGCGTCCTCCCCGCGCAAGGGGTGGAGCGCTCGGAGAGACTCTCGTCCTCTGAAAAGGACGTTTCGTGTTGAGGACGCTTCACGTCCTGTATCGCCGCTTTCGTCGGAGGATGCGTATGACGCTTTTCCGCCTCAGAAAAGGGGTAAGATCTCCTCCGATGAGGACGCTGGGTTGCGTGCACAGGCGCGTCTACCTGAGAAGCAGGTAGCTGTACCTGTGAGAAGGAAGGAGGCGTCCCCTCGCCCCTCGTCTTCTCGCAGGATCAGTCCTGCTTCCTCTGTTCGTTCTTCTCCAACGAAGAACATTCTTTTGTCCCTTCAGGACCAGCTATCGACGCTTATGGCTCAGAGGACTCGCCCAGCAGCAGTCGAGCCTAAGCGGAGGAAGGACCTTAGACTGCCCGTCAAGAGGACGAAGCAGTCTCCTTCTCCCTCTCCTACTTCGTCTCGTTCGCCGATCGCTTCTCCTTCGGCGATTCGCCGATCTCGTTCGTCCTCTAGAAAGACGTTGCGTCAAGACGCTTTTGAGGAGGACGCTCAGCACGACGTTCGACAGGACGCTCGTCAGGACGCTAGGCAGGACGCTTGGCAGGACGCTTGGCAGGACGTTCGGCAGGACGCTCGACAGGACGCTTGTCAGGACGCTAGGCAGGACGTTCGTCAGGACGCTCGACAGGACGCTCGCCAGGACGCTCGCCAGGACGCTTGGCAGGATCTCGCGCAGGACGTTCAGGGCTCTTTTCAAGACGCTTTTGGGGACTCCGACCAAGAAGTCGTACCCCAAGACGCTAGTTTGCGCGCACAGGCACGTATTCCAGCTAATATGTCTTCCCTTTCGTTTAAGAAACGTAAGGACGCTTCTCTGGCAAGTGAGGCTGCCTCGGGTGGCGCTAAGGACGCTCGTCCTCGTCAGGACGCTCTACCTGCTTCAAGTGGTAAGCGTCATAGAGAAGACAGCCGAAATAAGGCTTCATCTAGTAAGGATAGGGGTCCTTTGATTAAGTCAAGACCCGACATTAGTACGCCCTCTCCGGACAGGCGGTCTCCGCTTCCGTGTAGAGAAGAAGGAGAGCTGAGTAGTTCGGCTGACTCGGTTGAAGAGGAACCTTCTGCGGCCCCTTCAATATCAGACTATAAAGTTCTCGTGCGGCTGTTGCGTTCTTCTTTCGAAGACAAGTTTCAGCCTGCAGCTCCCAAGTCTCCTCCTTCGCAGTTTTCATCATCTAAAACTGGTAAAACCCCGGAGTTTGTGGAGATGAAAACTTCGCTCTCCACTAAACGTGCGTTTAAGAAACTCCAAGATTGGATGGTACGAAGGAGAGATCAAGGCAAGACGACTTTTGCCTTGCCTCCAGCTAGACTCAGCGGAAAAGGGGGCATTTGGTATAGAACCAAAGAAGAAGTAGGAGTTCGTATCCCTTCTTCAGCTCAAGGAGATTTCTCCAGCTTGGTGGATTCGCAGAGGAGGTCTCTTTTATCCTCTGCTAAAGTGACCTGGACCTCTACGGAGACGGACCATCATTTGAAGGGTCTGCTCCGGACTCTTGAAGTGTTCAACTTCCTTGACTGGTGCTTGGGAGTTCTGGATCTGCAAGCGAGAAGCCCAGAATCTCTCAGTCTGGGGGAGCTGTCCAGCGTGTTAGCATGTATGGACAAAGCCGTCAGGGATGGTTCGGAGGAGATCGTGTCTCATTTTGGAACGGCCTTATTGAAGAAGAGGGCGTTGCTGTGCAATTTCACAGCTCGTTCGGTAACTCCAGCTCAGAAAGCGGATTTGCTGTTTTCTCCTCTTTCGAACCATCTCTTCCCCCAGACTTTAGTAAAGGACCTGACTAACAGTTTGCAAGAGAAAGCAACGCAGGACCTTTTGGCCCAGTCTACAAGACGTTCGGCAGTACCTTCAACCTCTTCAGCTGCGGTGCGATCGCCGAAGAAGGTTAAGCCCTTTCGTGGGGCTCCCCCCTCGAGAGCAGCTCCTCGAGGGAGAGGGTTTTCACGAGGAAGAGCTTCCTTTAAGTCAAAGCCTTCCAAGTGAGAAGCATGTCCTTCAGACACCAGTCGGAGCCAGACTGAAGTTTTTGTGGGAGAGCGTGGAGAGAGAGGGACACGGACTCTTGGTCCCTCAAGATCGTGGAGCAGGGGTACAAGATCCCCTTTTTAGATCTTCCTCCTCTTTCTACGACTCCCAGAGACCTTTCTCCATCCTATCAGGGAGAGAAGAAGCAAGTATTATTCGATCTCCTTCAACAAATGATCGAGAAAAGAGCGGTGGAACAAGTCGCGGACCTGGGGTCCCCAGGTTTTTACAACAGGATTTTCCTAGTACCGAAGCAGTCGTCAGGTTGGCGTCCAGTTCTAGATGTAAGCAGGCTCAATCTTTTCGTGGAAAAGACCAAATTCACGATGGAGACGCCTCATTCTGTTCTGGGAGCCTTGAGACCGGGCGACTGGATGGTGTCCTTAGACTTGCAGGACGCGTACTTTCACATCCCGATCCACCCTCTTTCAAGAAAGTATCTAAGGTTTGTCTTAGACAAAAAAGTGTGGCAGTTCAGAGCTATGTGTTTCGGCCTGACCACGGCTCCAATGGTGTTCACTGTAGTCATGAAGAACGTGGCGAGGTGGCTACACTCTTCGGGGATAAGAGTTTCCCTGTACCTCGACGACTGGCTGATCAAAGCGTCGTCGAGAGAGAAGTGTCTGAAGGACTTGCAGTTCACTTTAGCCCTAGCAAAGTCCCCTGGGACTTCTGGTCAACCTCGAAAAGTCGCATCTGACCCCAACACAGTCATCGTGTATCTGGGGATTCAGATGGATTCAGTGGCTTTTCGAGCGTTTCCGTCCCAGGAACGTCAGCGGCTAGGCTTAGAGAAGATCTCAGCCTTCTTAGGGAAAGAGACTTGCTCGGCGAGGGAATGGATGAGCCTGCTGGGGACCATTTCCTCGCTAGAAAGGTTTTCTTTGTTTCCTTGGGAAGACTGCACCTCAGGCCTCTCCAATTTTTCCTTGCGGACGAGTGGAAGGCCAGGACGATTCTCAATGTCATATTGAGAATATCGCTTCCGATAAAGAACCATCTAAGATGGTGGTTGGACCCTCAGAAGCTTCAGGAGGGTGTGTCCCTAAGTCTTCTGAGCCCCGACCTAGTGTTGTTCTCCGACGCTTCCATCACGGGCTGGGAGCAACACACTAGGAGGAGGAAGTGTCAGGCTCCTGGAGAGGGGAACAGGTAGCCTGGCATATAAATGTCAAAGAACTGGCAGCAATATTTCTGTCCCTGCAGTTCTTCGAAAGGAGTTTGAAGAACAAGATTGTTCAGGTGAACTCGGACAATACCACAGCACTCGCTTATTTAAAAAATCAGGGAGGAACACACTCCAGAACTTTGTTTTCCCTGGCGAGAGAGATTCTGCTGTGGGCAAAGAAAAGAAATGTGACAATCCTGACGAGGTTCATTGCAGGAGTGCAAAACGTCAGGGCAGATCTTCTCAGTCGTCGGGAACAAATCCTACCGACGGAATGGACCTTGAACGAAGACGTGTGTCGAGACCTTTGGACGTTGTGGGGACGTCCGCTGGTCGACTTATTCGCGACGTCAAGGACCAAGAGACTTCCTCTTTATTGCTCCCCGGTCCTGGATCCAGAAGCGATCGCGGTAGACGCGTTGCTTTGGAATTGGACGGGTCTAGACCTGTACGCCTTCCCACCATTCAAGATTTTGGGGGAAGTCATGAGGAAGTTTGCGGCCTCAGAAGGGACGAGGTTGACCCTGATCGCTCCGATGTGGCCAGCGAGAGAATGGTTCACAGAGGTCATGTCTTTCCTTGTAGACTTTCCAAGGACATTGCCCTGGAGGAAAGATCTACTCAAACAGCCTCACTTCGAAAGGTTTCACCAAAACCTCTCCGCTCTGGGTCTGACTGCGTTCAGACTATCGAAAAGTTGGCCAGAGCGAGAGGTTTTTCGAAAGCAGCTGCGAGAGCAATCGCACATGCAAGACGTGCTTCCACAAGAGCTGTTTACCAATCGAAGTGGGCTTCCTTCAGGGCATGGTGTAAAAAGGAGGGAGTTTCCTCTTCCTCGACCTCTGTGAACCAGATAGCTGATTTTCTGCTCTTTCTCAGGAATGTGCAGAAATTAGCGGTCCCTACCATCAAGGGATATAAAAGCATGTTGTCAGCGGTTTTTAGGCACAGAGGCCTTGACCTTTCTGACAACAAGGACATTCATGACCTTTTAAAATCTTTCGAGACTTCGAAGGTTCCTCAAATGAGACCTCCGTCATGGAACCTTGACGTGGTCCTTAAGTTCCTTATGTCAAGTCCTTTCGAACCGCTTCAGGCAGCGTCTCTTCGAAACTTGACAAGGAAGGCTCTTTTCCTAACTTCTCTTGCGACGGCTAAGAGAGTTAGTGAGATTCAAGCGTTTAGTAATTTAATGGGATTCAAAGGAGACAATGCTGTCTGCTCGTTGAACCCAACTTTCTTGGCGAAGAATGAAAATCCTTCGAATCCTTGGCCGAAAACTTTCGAGATCAAGGGTATGTCAAGTCTGGTGGGCCAAGAACCAGAGAGAGTCCTGTGCCCGGTCAGGGCTCTCAAGTTCTATGTACATAGAACAAAAGAGGTAAGAGGTCCCTCAGGTAATCTCTGGTGCTCTGTGAAGAGACCAGAGTTACCTTTATCGAAGAATGCTGTTGCTTTCTTTCTAAGGGACGTCATTAAGGAGGCTCATTCATCTTTCCAGAAGACTGATTTGAGCCTCTTACGAGTGAAAGCTCACGAAGTTCGAGCTGTCGCTACCTCTCTGGCCTTCCAAAAGAACATGTCAATCAAGGACATTCTTGATTGCACCTTTTGGAGGAGTAACTCCGTCTTCGCCTCACATTACCTAAGGGATGTGAGAACGATTTATGACGATTGTAATTCACTGGGGCCATACGTTTCTGCGGACACAGTCTTGGGGTCCGGAAGTAGCTCTTTCCCTATCCCTTAGTTAGGATTAGGTTAGTTTTGTTGTTGTGTTTTTAGGTTGTGGTGAGTCTTATGTGAAGATCTCCCATCCTTTAGTTAGTTTTAAGGGTTTTTTTGAATAGTTGGTCAGGTGGTGGTCAGTTGCTTCGTTGCCCTCATATGTATGGCCTTGATGGTCTTGTCACGTTGAGGTCTCGTACCCGTTGACAGATCATCCAGAGCGCACCAGCACTACAGGTCTCCACCTGGCTGGCAACTCTGATTTAAGCAAAAGCAGCCTTAAGTGACAGTAATCACATAGTCTACTTTGCAAACAGGTGAGGAACCAAGATGTATATCATCTACTTAATTTAAGTTTCCTAAAAAATCCTATTCTGTCTCTTCCCACCATCCGAAGGTGGGATTCAGCTATATATATATCTGTCAGGTAAGTGGCATGAACAAAATGTTATTGTTATTATACAATTAAGTTTGTTCATACTTATCTGGCAGATATATATAATTAAATTGCCCGCCCTCCTCCCCTCAGGAGACAGTGGCATTAATAAATATGAATAGAAAATGGGAATGGTTCCTGATATCTGCCTACCCAAGCGGCGGGAATGGGTACTAGACCACTGGCCAGCCCACTGCGTGTGCCGCGAGTTTGAAATTCTGTCGGACTTCAGAAAATACAGCTATATATATATCTGCCAGGTAAGTATGAACAAACTTAATTGTATAATAACAATAACATATTGTTCATAGGTGAACAAACCTTCGGTCTTAACAATTGGATAATTTTCTAGCGCCTAGCTGGATCTGCTTAAATTGTAGATGAAAAGGCAAGGAATCTCCTGAGGTCTGACATCGCATGCATATATTGGGTGAAAACCAGTCAAAGGCCGCGCACCCACGCTACTGCGTTCAGTCTTTTTCTTAACCACCTGGGTGAGAGTTGCGGTTGACCATTCCTGCATCATGTCCTTTATTTTCATTAGTTTCCTAAAGATGGGTGGAACATAATTCCAAACAAAGATTAATGATAGAATTCCTCTTGGCTGAAAAAGGAACTCACAAATATTCTTATCTGCTTGCAGAATTTCTACAAAGACCTGGCAGAGGATAAAAGCACTGCGAATCGTTGGGTGAAGTGTCTATCATCATCAAAAGGACAAGGAAATCACAGCTGTGATGCCTCCAATGGTGGAACATGCGGACACTGTTATTCGAGGTGATCGTGGAATCGCAATCAGACAATCCGTGACACAATTGTCCACAACTTGGGGTATTCAAAGTTTTGTTTCTGCTGGTTCCTCCACATGTTCTTCCATTGCAAACGTCAGACTTACGTGCGGCCAGCCAGAGCGCGGGAGATCAGATAGATTTCCTTGTCTTTCTTCTTCTGATGATAAACACTTTGCCCATGATTCGCAGTGCTTCTATCCACCGCCAGATCTTTGTAGACATTCTGCAAGTGCCTATGAATATTTGTGAGTTTCTTTTTCAGCCAAGAGGAATTCTATTTATGCTCTTTGTTTGGAATGTACCTAAGTCACATCCCCCTTTTGATAGCTGATTATGCTACATACATCTTTAGGAAATTAATGAAAATACATGATATGACAGGAAAGGTCAAGGATGTCGCACACAAAATTTCAAATGATTTAAATGAAAATTGGCCAAGAAAAAAATGATGTTGCGTTACTTATTGAAAGCCCCTTGTATCTGGAGATTTTAGTATATTTGCACACCCATATGTTTAAATACCTTTGGGTATTTAAATTCCACATGGCTGCTCTTAACTCAAAACACAATACAATTAAATGTCTATTTATTTATTATTTTTAAATTATCTTTTAATGCCTGTTATGCTTGCACATGTGGCTTCTCTGGGTGTTGAGCATTTGCCCTTGGAGATGTTCATACCATCTTATACCTCTCTCTTGCACACTGTATGTGTGTTGTGAGAAGACCAGCTATAGGGAAGTGATAATTTTTATTTTATTCTTGTTTTGCTGTAAACATTAGATATGTGTTTACATATATTCAGTGAATATGGTCAGGATATAGTCCGGCAAATGACCTGTTCTTCCTGCAATAAAATGACATTGAGGTGAAAATAATTTCAAAACTGCTCTGGAGCCACAACCTCAAATCAACCACCATGCTGATTCCAAAGACTTTTTCTGTCTATTGTTCATTGAGCAATAGATGGATGGAGTTATACCATGACTTTGTCAGTGTTTGTCAGGATTTGAGATTATGCATTAGTATTGGCTTTTGGTCCCTCCACAGGCTATACCTAGACCGCCCTTGTAAAATATATTCAAGGCAAGGTTTAAGGCAATCGAGGTTACACTTATGCCCAAGGTTTCTTCTTTTTAAAACCCTTCCTTTTCACTTCCACACTTTTTGGAAGAACAGAAAGTATGTTTTTACCACAGTTGAAATGTAGTGGATGTTCTCAGGGTGGGCTTTCTGATCCCATTCAGCTTCACTTCACCCCTTGTGGAACAACCTTTACCACACCTTTTTTACACTCCTGGGTCTCAGAAATTCCTTATTCTGTAAAAGGAAGTGAGGAAAATGATGGAGAAAAGAGCTGTCAAGTGGATTTTACAGCTGCATTTTCCTTGTCCCCAAGGCCAGTGGCGATTGGAGGGCAGTTACAGATCTATCAACCTTGAATCTTTTTGTCAGGAAGACGAAATTCAAAATGGAGGCCCCAAGGACAGTTCTAGCAGCAGTCAGGGACAAGGATTTTATGCTGACAATAGACTTGAAGGATGCATACTTCCAGATACCAGTCCATCATTCTTCCAGGAATTTTCTCTGATTCAGTCTTGCAGAGAAGTTGTTTCAGTTACACAAATATAAGATGAAGAGAAAAGAATTAAACACCAAAACAGTTCCTTTGTTAAAGAGTTTCATAAAAGTCTGTGTAAGTTGCAGCAGCTCCTGAATCACAAGAAGGGTAACTGTATCAAGATGTACGCCTCAGAAGAGAAGAACAAAAAATATTAAAACAAAATCTCTAGGATACTATAATGTCAGTCACTTGCCCTCACACTTTTGTTACTTTCATCATCAAATGACTTCCTGAAAAGTTATTCTGCCCTCAGTATAACCTCTAATTTCTCATCTGTTCATGATGCATGTTCTGCAAAGATTGTATTGTGCTCTCATGTATGTTTTTACTCCTGTTGAATGTATTACTTGGGTTAGTTCACAGGGTATAAATCAGAATTTTCACTTTCATTTCAGTTGTTATATTTTTCTCTTATATGAAAATTTCTTATAGTTTGTCATATTGTTTATTTTATGGAATTATTAATGATACATTGGGAGGAAAAACAGTAGTATAATAATGATGCTCAGGGAAAGAGTAGGAAAATAAATATTTTTCTCTTTACAGGATGTGAATAACCCCCCAAACACTACAGAGGGGTTAGTTCAACTCTGGGAACGTTTAGACCTTGCTGAGAGACTTGAACTCCTTCGTAATTTGCCAGTACAGGCTACAGAAAAGCTTGCAGCAGGGTTGGTTGCTGGCAGCCTTTTAGGCGATGCTATCACTACACTCCTAGCTTTTACACCAACTGTCAATGACGTTGTGATGGTTGTCAACATGCTGCAGGCTCTTACTTTAGCTAAAAGGTATATGTTAGCGCATAGTAAAAAATTTCTGTAAAATAATGGTGTTGTATTTAGAGAATGTAGTTTGTACAAAATACAGATCACAGTTTTACATTATTGCTTTGGCCATTAATGATTTTAGGATGACATATTTCATGTCACATCAGCTCCATGGGGATGCATTCCCCCTAATTTCAGAATGGAATATTAATAAAAAGAAATAATTAAAGGCATTTAATGTTATAAAAATTTACAGCTACAGTAAGGCCAAAGAAACTTGGACAAAACATGCAACTAGAACAGATGAAAATATCTTTTTCAGTTATAATTCTGCTGTAATTTACAAGAAAAAACAAAGCATTGCAAACCATTCACTTTTATTTAAGTAACTTACCAGTAATTACATAGCTATGGTTCCTAATCTATGGTAGTTAAAAATTCAAAATTGGTGTTGTTGTGCTACTATTTGGGACTTTAGGAAACAAACTAGCAGATCTCTGCTGGCTTCTGACCAATGTTGGTAGTTTGTGGGCAGCTGCTTCATTGTATTTTGGATGGTTGTTCGCCGATACTCGGTGAAGTACTCAATTTTGTTGTAGTGGCTTGCTTATTTCAGCTTAGATTGTGGTCTGTTTTGTATTTTGCCATTTAATCGTGTCAGATTCTAGTTCGTCTAGTATTCGTTTCTTCTCAGAAGGTTGCAGAACAAGATTGACCAAATTTTCTTATGATTCATTCATAAGTTTGGGTTTTTTTCACTACCCTCATTGAAATGGGGTCGCCATTAAATCTCTGATGGAGGAAAACTGTGAAAGTGCATTGAAAAGTGCAAGTGCTGTGAATGTTGAGGAGGTGGCTATCTGTCCCACCAGTGCACCTAGGCAAAGGTCCGTGTCCCACTTCCCTGCACTAAGGAGAAGCCATACTGAAAGCCCAAGGGAGGCTGGTGGGGTTTGCCCAAGGGCAGTTGCTCCCTCTGTGAAGTCTGTAAGCCCTCAGACGACCAGGCACCATTGGAAAGGCGTTCTTGTGCATCAGTTGTCCTCCAACTCTGATTCATCTAGTCCGGGCAAGGGAAAATGCCCGTATATTTTTCCCGATGTGTCTAGACTGCTCAAGAGACATGCAGAATCCGAGGCTTCCTCTTAGACGACAGGCAAGAAGTTCAGAGAAGTTGGCCGACACCCTTCTTGTTGTTTTCATGTTCCTCCTTCATGTGGTTGGATAGGAGAAAGCCCTGTGCGCTCACTCTTCTCTTGCAAGCGCCCAAAAAGCCAATTTGCTGTTGAGTGTAATGCACTCACCTTCTTGCAGACTTCATATGCTTTCAAATGCTTACCGCCAAGTGCCGCTGGCCAAGTGCCTGCTTATGTACCTTTGGCACCACCAGACAGATCTCATGCTCCTGAGCACTCTGTTCCTGCAGTTGAACGCCCAGCGCCCGCAGTTGAGTGCCCAACTTTTGCCACTGTTCATTCAGCTCAGTATGCCAAGCATCTAGCGCTTAGTGCAGAGAGCCCAATGCCCCTACCAGAGCACCCAGCACCCTCCAACTTCCTCAGTGCAAGAGGAGTTTGCTTTGGCCCCGTTGCAGTGTCAACTCTCGGAAATTATGAGTTTTTGAAGAATTCTTCTGCTGCTGCGGGACTGAAGGACATGGACTTGCCTCCAATTTCGTCAGAAGAGACAGTACAGGCGTTTACTCCTTCCACAGCTTACTTGTCTTTACTGATATTTCTTCTGGAGTCATACCCAGACTACTTCACACTTTCAGTGAGGAAATGTACTTCAGAAGCCTCTAGGCTGCCTAAGCTGGTCCTTTCCTCTTCTTCCAAGAAGTCTTTTCGTAGGTGCATGAGTAGGTTGGCTTCCAATAGGGAGGAGGACAAAGCAACTTTGCTATTCCTCCTAGCAAGTTAATTAAGACGAAATAAAATTTCTTTGCTAACGAAGAAGCTCTCTCCTTGGGAGTTTCTGCCTCCTTCCAGGGGACATCTCTGTGTTAGCGGACTTCTTTAGAAGGACAGCTTTTGTGTTTGCGAAAGGTATGTTCTCCTTGCCCAAACTCGATCATTGTGTTAATAATATTTTTAAGGTGTTCCAGATCTTTAGTTTTCTCAACTGGACTATTGGAGGCTTGGATCCAAGATAGAAGATTCTCCAGCAATTGCCGAAGACATCTCCTCTGACTTGCTATGCTCTGTCTTGTATGGACAGGGCAGTCAGAGGCAGTTCCTTGGGACTGGCCTCACCCCTGCAGACTCGGTCCTTTCGAGGGGGAAAACAGAAAACTCAAGCTAGACCGAGATCCAACCTGTGACCGCCTTCTAAGTCAATTAAAAAGTCCCCCTTTAAAATGTCACAGAAGTGAAAGTATAGTCCTCTGCACTCCTGTAAAAGCAAGACTCCATATACCTTTTGGAAAGAATGGGAGTCAAGAGGAGCGGAACCCTCAGTAGTCACAGTTCTCAGGGAAGGTTATGTGATCCTATTTAAGAAAGCTCCTCCTTTGGTAACATCGTCGATTACCGAGATGGCTTACTCAAAAGGTACGCTCACTCTCAAGAAGTGAATTCGCTTCTCCCCAAGGGAGCAGTAGAAGAGGTGAGAGATACTCACTCAGGTTTCTACAACCGCATTTTGGAAAGAGCATAGACAGAAGTCATCCCTCCTATATGACTCCATATGATTGTCTGGAGTTGAACAACTGGAGGCAACAGGCAAGTGGTCTTACTGTAGTGCACATCAGTGCTTTAGACAAAACAGATACTGCCCAGGGTTCCACATAATCATTACATACAGATTATTGTGATCTCCTTGGTATCATACAGTGGGGACTTGTTATGGATGAAGCCCATGCCTCCACACACACACACACAATCCAGAGATCATGAACAAGTTAAAGAAGAGGAGAGCACTGACTACTCCACATACCTCTGCTGACACATGGGGGAGAGTCCTGGCCAGTCCTAAAGTCTTGGAAGGGATATGGGGTTCTAATTATGCATAAGATCCCCATGTCAATCATGCCTATGAAAGCAAACGCTGCCACTAACTATAGACAGTTACGGCACCCTCTGTGTCCAGTTGGACTTTATGGAGAACTTATTTGAATTCTTCCCGTAGGAGGAAGGAGGAGCAGAAGAGTTGGGGTTCCAGAAGATATGCACTTTAGTTTCTTCACATTATTCTGCCCAAGTCTTGCCCTTCATTGCTAGTATTGTACTGTGGTGACCTGTTAAGCATGAACCCCCAGCATGCACACATTGAATCCGGAGAGCAGGTATGAGTTGAACGAGAGAGTAGTGCCAACTTGACAAATGCACAAGAGAAAGAGACCCGGCCATCGTAAAGTTGGGAAAGAATGGGGAACTTGTGTCAACCCTGCCTATGGCAGACTTCCTGCATGCAAGTAAGCTAATACGTACCACCACTGACCTTCAGAGCAGAAAGGCACTCGCTCAAAAGTCTGACAAGATGCCTTGTGAGAAGACTTCCTTGTCCTCTTCCTTCTATGGGAGGAGGAAGGAGCAGAAGACAAGGAGGAAGAGGCAGAATGTATGCACTTGTATTTTTTCACTATACCCCCTTTTTGAATCTTACCTTTCGTGTCACCACTGTTAGAGAGCATGTGCAGGTTGTCTTACCTCAAACACGTACCCCCTTGGACTGAGCCAGACAAGATGAAGCGGCTGGTTGCTTACCTTCATTTACATACCCCTCTCAGACTGAGGTAGAAGGGGCATAAAGTGAGGTAGGGCAGTCTGGGAGGAGGGAACCAGAGACTTGGTGGAACAACTCCCAAAGACAGTAGTAAATGCTCCTTAGCCTACCTCTTATTTTTCTTGCCAAACTTCTTTCACTGATGAATTGACCTGCTGGCACACTTCTCTAGAGGAAAATCAGGGCTGCAGGAACTATCCTTGTAGAAGGAACAAAAATATTTGGGATCCAGCCACCCATAAGGCAGTCCCTGGTTATAAGTGGGGATGCTGATTAGCAAAAACCGCCATTAACTGAACTCGCCTATTTATGGCACCATAATGGCGCTTATGGCACCTCTTTTAGGTATGTTATGCCTTATGGGGCTGATAACCGGAACTCGGTCTGTTATGATACCATAAATCGCCGATTTTATGGCACTAGGCGTGCGGCATATAACTGGATCACTGATAACCAGGGACTGCTTTACAGTGCGTCCTCGACTCACAGCACTTATTCGGTGCTGTCAAGTTACAGCGCCATTGACGGTGCTAATGGCAACAATAAGCATCAAGTTAATAGCGCTGTAACTTGATGCAACATCAAGTTAGGCACACTGCGTAAAAACAAATTACAGTACAGCGCTGGAACAGATCCCCCACCTTAAGTTGAGGTTGCACTTATCTGTAACAGGTTTTGAGTGATGGACGGACTAACTCATATGAGTTATTATTACACACCATACGATTTGGTTGAATTTAGCGGGAAAGATGTTCACATCACTTCAATGATCCATAAATGACTACAGTGGTCCCCCCGTATTCGCAGGGGATGTGTACCAGACTCCCTCCCCGCAAATAGATAGAATCCGTGAATAGTTAGAGCCCCTATAAAAATGCTGAAAACAGCCTATTTTGTCAGTTGAAACTCAATAAAAACCCACTAAAAATTTTTATACTTGGTTTTTTTAAGTTATATCACAAAAAGTGCATTTATAATGAAATTGATTAACCCTTTAACGCCGATTGGACGTATTAAACGTCGACATAAATTGTCTTGTCGGATGTCGAGTGGACGTATGGTACGTCGATAAAAAGTTTTTTTTCAAATTCGCGGAAAAATACTTATAGGCATACCAGGCGAAAACTTTTGAATTACGCGCCTTGGGGGATGCTGGGAGCTCACGGATCAAGGCGTTGTTTTGTTTACAATCGTTATGCAGGCGCGCAAGCGCGAATTTCTTTCTTACCGCACTAAAAAGTATCAGTGACACATCTCAGAAATTGTTTCGTCACTTTGACATAATTTTTGCATCATTTTAAATTAGCCGTTACATGGAGTATTATATATGAAAATGCGTGCAATTTTATGTAGAATACAACAAAAAAATACTCATGATTGTAGCTTTTATCAGTTTTGAAATATTTTCATATAAATAACGATAAGTGCCAAAATTTCAACCTTCGGTCAACTTTGACTCTACCGAAATGGTCGAAAAACGCAATTGTAAGCTAAAACTCTTATATTCTAGTAATATTCAATCATTTACCTTCATTTTGCAACAAATTGGAAGTCTCTAGCACAATATTTCGATTTATGGTGAATTTATGAAAAAAAAAAAAATTTTGCTTACGTCCGAGGGGTAACTTCTGAAAAAATCATAAATTTTTTCGTGAGATTGTCGTAATGTTTGCACCATTTTAAATTAGCCGTTACATAAAGTTTTATATATGAAAATGTGCGCAATTTCATGCACAATACAACTAAAACAACCTATCGTTGTAGCTTTTATCAGTTTTGAAATATTTTCATATAAATAATGATAAGTGCCAAAATATCAACCTTCGGTCAACTTTGACTCTACCGAAATGGTCGAAAAACGCAGTTGTAAGCTAAAACTCTTATATTCTAGTAATATTCAATCATTTACCTTCATTTTGCAACAAATTGGAAGTCTCTTGCACAATATTTCGATTTATGGTGAATTTATGAAAAAAAAAACGTTTTCCTTATGTCCGCGTGGTAACTCTTCCGAAAAAAATCAGAAATTTATTCGTCCGATTGTCGTAATGTTTGCACCATTTTAAATTAGCCGTTACATAAAGTTTTATATATGAAAATGTGTGCAATTTCATGCAGAATACAACAAAAATAGTTGAAGGTTGTAGCTTTTCTCATTTTCAAAATATTTGCATATAAATCACGATAAATAGAGAAAACCACGTTCGGTCAAATTTGACTCTACCGAAATGGTGGAAAAACGCAATTACAGTGGGGCCTCGTTATCCACGGGGGATAGGGCCCAGAACCCCCCCGTGATAAGTAAATACCCGTGTTATCCTGATACCCCCCTCAAAAATTGCTTAAAACTGCCTACTTTAATAGTTAACCCACCCAAGACCACTATTCCAATGTTTATAACTGCCTACTTTAGTTCAAACACCAAATATGTTTTCAACTATCACCTAAAACTAAATTCAAGACAGTTTTAAAGTTATTGTACAAAATTAGCCTTAAAAAATAAATGTAGTATATGTACTACTGTACATATGTAGCCTACTAGCCTAGGGATTACAGCTAGAAGCCTACATACGCATGGTGGGCCTCTTTTTTTTTTACAAGGAAAGAGAGGATGAGTGGTAAGAGAACTATCAAAATATGTAAATCATATGGGTACTCACCAACAATCTATGTTGATAAAAGATGGCGACGATTTTGCAGTGCAATCCAGTAATATAATAACGATAATGCTACCAAGAGTATGCAGCGAAACATCTCTTCCCTTCGTCACAACACGTTAATACTAGTATATTCCACGTAAAACCTTCATCTGACCTTTAGGCGTCTTTCCCATAAGAGTAAAAGAATCAGGGCTTTGGATGCCACATAATTAACTCGTTTATATGGTACAATTTAAAGAACGTGCGCACACCACATTTCATAACAACAACAAACAAACGTGAGTAGGCCAGTGTTGCCAACTGGGAATGGCAATTTCTTACTAGATTTTGTTCCATAAAAGGCTAAAAAAAATCACATACTGTATATACTCAAATAACGTGCAATCTCCCATATCGTGCGACCCCCTAATTTTCACCAATAAACAGTGGTTTTGTGTTTTGTCATGTATCTCATGTATCATGCAAGTTCATAAGGTTGGTGGTTTAGAGCCTGCTAATGGCCGAGTCATTCAGGATGTGTGCTGATGCTAGTCAATTTACGGTAATTTTCTTATTAATCTCGAGAATTGAATAGAAAATCTCAAGATTAAAAAAAAAATCCCAAGATAATAAAATAATTTTAAAAATAACACGCCTTGGAGTCCTTAATCATTCTCTCTCTCTCTCTCTCTCTCTCTCTCTCTCTCTCTCTCTCTCTCTCTCTCTCTCTCTCTCTCTCTCTCTCTCTCTCTCAGGAATAAATACGTACGTACTGTAATTTGCAGTAAATGTGTAGACATTGTGTGCGTGTTTAAAAAAATGTGCAGTACACACACATTCCGATGTTTCGGTTTTTGGAATTTTTCAGATTTCGGAAAATGTGAGGTCAGATGCATAATTTAAAACAAACACCACTACTGCAGCAAAAACATTTTTTCCCTTTATGTTTTCATTATTGTTATTTATTAATTACAGTTTATTTTAAATAAATATAATATAATACTGTTAAATGAATGTGAAATAATTAAGATCACCTATAATAAAATAGTGGGACAATTAATAACCATATGTTCACTAATAGGTATTATTTTCAAAACAAACATTCCGTAAAACACAAAAATATATGTACATAACAATCAAAATATAATAAGTTTTGCAGTTTCAAACTGTGAATTTTAACAATAAGTATGACTATATAATATATTTTACCATATCGATCTTGAAGTTGAAGAGTCGTAAAAATTCTGAGGATGGTCTGGGAAAAGGATTTGTACTTTGTGATTACGTATTGCTACAACACCATGTGGTATTTCATACACTATATTGATGACGCATCGCTACGACACACTGGTGTTTTTCATACCACTATACGTTAAAGTTAAAAACATGACATAGAATCGACTTTGCGACTTCGTTCACTTTGATATTTTTAGCGATACAATAACTATCATTTGTACTACTAAAACCATCTTCACATAAGTAATTTTTCGTAAGATATGTGTTGTTGCAAAAGCTAGCTTATACATAAAGGCTTTTATAATTTAAGTCATCTTAGATATACATATGCACCCAAACTCATTGTGGGGGAAATTTACTACTGTGTTTCCTCGGATATTGAAATACTTTAGCATCATTCAAACACTTTAATAAATATAATGCATAAATACTAGGCTATACATATTTACATCGTATACAAATACTACATACAGTTATATACACATACTTTTATATACAAAGTTAACAGTTATATACACATACTTTTATATACAAAGTTTAATCATATGAGTAGTGATCAGACGACAGCTGTGCACTGGACTACGTACGTACTACTTGGAAGATAAAACGAA
>NC_061094.1:12675047-12727472 GCF_015104395.2 Macrobrachium nipponense | reverse complement strand
CACACTGGTGTTTTTCATACCACTATACGTTAAAGTAAAAACATGACATAGAATCGACTTTGCGACTTCGTTCACTTGATATTTTTAGCGATACAATAACTATCATTTGTACTATAAAACCATCTTCATAATAATTTTTTCGTAATCGTAAGATATGTGTTGTTGCAAAAGCTAGCTTATACATAAAAGGCTTTTATAATTTAAGTCATCTTAGATATACATATGCCACCCAAACTCATTGTGGGGGAAATTTACTACTGTTTCCTCGGATATTGAATACTTTAGCATCATTCAAACACTTTAATAATAATGCACTAAAATACTGGCTATACATATTTACATCGTATACAAATACTACATACAGTTATATACACATACTTTTATATACAAAGTTAACAGTTATATACACATACTTTTATATACAAAGTTAATCATATGAGTAGTGATCAGACGACAGCTGTGCACTGGACTACGTACGTACTACTTGGAAGATAAAACGAACAAAAAAAAAAAAAAATTTTGTTTGTTGTTAGTCGCCGGGATAGATTAACATTTTTCCAGAGATTAAAAAGCTGAATGTTTTGAAGTTATCAACCTCGATATTATATTATTGTTTTCACGAAGGAATAATTATATAAAGAAAATTATTGAGTAATTTTTGCCGTCAGCAGTCAGAAAATCACGAACATGGTAACTTTTTTCAAACTAGTGCCATCCATGGCGGTATGTCTATAAATAGAACAGAAGCAGAGGGCAGTCATTGGATAACAGATCTCCATGGCTACCAACCAACCAATCAGGTGTTAGTTATACTACTCTGTAATTTCTTTAGAATGAACGTTTACACACACGAAGCTAACGATGATGTATGTGTTTTGCATACAGTACGTAGATTTTAGTTTTTGTTATTAGTGTAAGTATTTTACTGATTTCATGAAGAATAGAATGATTCCTTCTCATTACTTTGAATGCAAAATGGCTTGAAGATTCTTCCGCCAAAAAGAAGAGAAAAAAAAAAAATAAAAAAAAAAATTTCCTTAGAGGATGATACCTATTTACTAACGCGTTGACATACCTTCAAAACAAATTCAGCTCTTTAATCTCTGGAAAAATGTTAATCTATCCCCCGGCGACTAACAACAACAAAATTTTTGTTTGTTTTATCTTCCAAGTAGTACGTACGTAGTCCAGTGCACAGCTGTCGTCTGATCACTACTCATATGATTAATTTTGTATATAAAAGTATGTGTATATAACTGTAACTTTGTATATAAAAATATGTGTATATAACTGTATGTAGTATTTGTATACGATGTAAATATGGTATAGCCTAGTATATGCATTATATTATTAAAGTGTTTGAATGATGCTAAAGTATTTCAATATCCGAGGAAACAGTAGTAAATTTCCCCACAATGAGTTTGGGTACATATGTATATCTAAGATGACTTAAATTATAAAAGCCTTTTATGTATAAGCTAGCTTTTGTAACAACACATATCTTACGAAAAATTACTTATGTGAAGATGGTTTTAGTAGTACAAATGATAGTATTGTATCGTTAAAAAATATCAAAGTGAACGAAGTCGCAAAGTCGATTCTATGTCATGTTTTCCTAAACGCGTTGACTTAAAGGAGAACGTTATTTTGGTTGTTTTATCACTGGCACAAACCCATAACAATGCAGTGTATCTATTGAAAATTAATGTTACGTATATTCCAAACATTATTACTACGTAGCATGAATAGTACTATAAAAATTTCGAAAGATAATCTTGCTGTGAACGCTACCATAATTTGATGGTTTTCATATACGTACGTACATTTGTCAGCAGGCTGGCCGTCGCATAGATAAAATGATTTACACTGATATGGATTACTCCACGAATAGCCTTTTTATTATGAAAGATATGACTATGGATAATATAATAGGTAAAAAATGCGTTTTATGTATTTCGTTTACGCTTCGTCGCCAATAACAAACAGCAATACTTAACGATAATCTATGACAAATAGCGTTTGTATGACTTCATTGTTCAGAGTTGATATACGAATACTGCCAAAATAATAATAAGAAGTTCGAATTTTAATTTTAGCCTTAATGTTATTACTACTGTAATTACACTACCACTACTATTAAAATTTCTAAAAGTTTATCAAAACAAAAAATGTCGTCTGAACGCAACCGTATACATAAACCATTTTCGTACATAAGCTATATGCTTACATTTTGTGGCTGGCCACTCCGACGATAAGTTGAGTGCAATGATGTGGAATTATTCTTCGAATAGGCTATTTATTATGAAGATATGACTATAATATATATGGTAAGAATGGTTTTATTACCTTTATTGTCAGTTAATATCATAATGTGAATGTTTGTGTACGTTGGTGGTTATCGCACTGCAACTACGCTTAGCCTACCAATGAACGTCGTACATAAACCTTGAATAGGCTATTTATTTCGAAGATAGGACAATAATATATTAGGTGAGAATGGTTTTATTACCTTTATTGTCAGTTTAATATCATAATATGAGTCTTTAAATGAATGTTGGTAGTTATCGGACCACGGGGGGCCGAGGGTTTTTAGTTTAGCCTACCGAAAAACATCGCATACGCAGCACAAACGTGATGCAGCGATTCATACCAGTGATGTAACATGAGAAACGGTCCAAGAAAAAACCCGTGATTAACTGGATCCGTGAATTACTGATCCGTGAATAAGCGATGCCCACTGTATAAGCTCAAAACCTCTTACAGTTCTAGTAAATTATTTCAGTCATTTATCTTCATTTTTTTTTTTGAAAAAATTTCGAAGTCTCTAGCACAATATTTAGATTTATGGTGAATTTAAAAAAAAAAAAACTTTCCTTCCCTCCGCACGCAGATTCCCCGCCTCAAATCTCCGAAATGCGTACGTCGCATTCTCGTAATATTTGCTCCATTTCATATTAGGTGTTTTATAGAGTTTTATATATGAAAATGTGCACAATTTCATGTAGAATACAACAAAAAATAATTGAAGGTTGTAGCTTTTCTCATTTTTGAAATATTTGCATATAAAAAAATATAAAAAAAAAATTCAACATTCGGTCAACTTTAACTCGTCCGAAATGGTAAAAAACTGCAATTGTAAGCTAAAACTCTTACAGTATAGTAATATTCAATCATTTATCTTCATTTTGAAACAAATTGGAAGTCTCTAGAACAATATTTAGATTTATGGTGAATTTTTGAAAAAACATTGTTTTACGTCTGCACATTACGAATTCATGCATCATTTTGTGATAATATTTTCTCTGTGTTGCTTTGATCGTTTTACAATGTGTTATATACCAAAATGATTGCAATTTAGTGTACAATACAACAAAAAAATTAACTCGTTAGCTTTAACCGTTTTGCTCACAGCGCGATTTGAATACAATTATATATGAAATTTTTTTTCGCGCTATCATATATCGCATTATTTATATATGATAGTTTTTTTAATTTCTGATGGTTGCATACTAAACTTCAGGCAATGACAAAGAAAGGAGCCAAAAATGGACTCTTAATCTTGAAAACTAAGCGCGCTGTGATTTTTTGAAAAAAATATTTTTTCCGCTTTGGCGCTCACTCCGAGACCCCCTCAGCATACGGGAGACGATTTTTATTATACCCCTTTGGCGTTAAAGGGTTAAAAAGCCAGGAATTTCTGGATATTTCTCATAGAAAAATACCACAAATAGATGAATTTTCCGCAAATAATTGGGGAAATGTTCCTGAGAGAAATCCGCAAATGCACGAGTCCGAGAATCCAAAGAACACGAGTACAGGGGCCCACTGTAATGGCAACTGTAGTAGCTCAGTACAGGACAGTGGGCAATCAGTATGCCTTGAAACTTGATGCTGGAATGTACTCCCTCTCTCTATCCCATGACATCTTTTTATGTATTTGCTCATAAATATACCCAGGGATTGCTGTTGGTTTTAGTTCTTTTATGATTGTGTCTCATTTATAATTGTAATTTTGCTAATGCATGTATACCTCACAAAAAGTTACTGCATCTCCCTGTCTCAGTAAATCTTGTAAATATTCTACAATAAATATGCTCAGAATTTGTAACTGATTTTAGTTCTAGTCTGTTATGATATTGTGTGAGCTATGATTATAATTTTACAAAATAAAACAAAAGAAATTATTAGAAAAAACATGTAAAACTTATTAAAATTTATGAGTGTCTTGGAAAAAACAACCTGCACAGGGTTGTAAATATTCACTGTCAAATTCCTATGGAAGGTATAGAACAATGTTTTGATTTTTTTTCTACAAGATGTGCATTTGCATATGCATATCTTCCTCTTTAATTAAGTGTTTTTTCTTAAATTGGCCAACCTTAAAGATTGCCCAGTCTGGGGGTGTGTGTAATATATATTTAGCCTGTCCCTTAATGGTTAAAGCAGCCACTGAAGTCCTTCATACTTCTGTTGTTCAATTTTTTTTTTTTTTACCATCCATTATGAGGACATGGCAACAAATACCAGACATACTACAGATGAAGAAACATTTTCAAACAACCAGACAGTAGAGAGTAGCACATGTCTGTTATTTAACAAGATTGAAGAAAAAAGATATTAGCTAATGGTAGGAGAGTGAGGACTGCCTCCCTACCTCCAATTAATCATGTTACTGTTTCAATGACATGTCCAGCTCACGCTGAGGAACACTCCAGCATACAAGGCAGCAGTTTGTATTTCCATAGGAAAAACTACTTTTATGATACAAATGTATCAAGTCTGTATGACAAAGTCCCCATATCCTGCAAAGTCTGAAAACACAGGGAATAACTGAATTACCACTGCTGCCACCCTGCAGAGGTACATGGTTAAGTAGTTTTTTCCACTTGTTTTTGTGTCCAGCGGCTGATGACTGCAAGATTAAGACCCATGTATATGTACTAATAGGTTTGTATTAAAGAGTACATTTCAGTGTTAACAACTGAAACTTAGTATTTTTTTATATTTTTTTCTTTCTATTGGCTAGTAAGGCAGTCCCTGGTTCTCGTTGGGGGATCCATTCCTCGCTGATTACCAGGGGACTGCTTGTATTAATGTTAATTGGAATTGTTGTGCCAAGTAGCCCATTTTCAACAATTTTAGTAAATGGCATTGTAAAGGACAGCCATGTATCAATATTATATCTAATACAGTAGTATTTTGAAATGAAGAGGTTTGTACATTCACTTTACAGGTTTGCACTGAGTGTGACACTTGTTTGTGGAGAGGAGCGCTGGGCATGGGGACGGTTGTTGGAGAAACTACAGTTGGCTCTTTCAGAAAGGCCACAAGATCTAGCAGAATTGAATGTGACAGAATGGACTTTGGCACAACTCAAACTGAAGTTCAACCTCTAAAGTATTACATACAGGGAATTTCTGTACTTAGGATAAGGACTTGAACATTTCACTAGTTTATTTCAAGTATTAGATCTCACATTCATCAAAGATATAATTGTATTGCATGTTCGCTATAGCAGTAGCTGTATGTTGTAACTGTATTTATTGTTTAGTCTATTTATATCATACTGCGGTAGCTATAACATTTGGTTCATTACAGTTCAGGGTTCCATACTTTTAAGATTTATTGCCGGTATTAATTAGTATGTAAGAGTTCTCCAAAGGCAACTACTTCACCTTGTACTTTAAAACAGTATCATTTACCTTCATGCTCAATTTTTAGAGCATGAAAACAGAAATCAGGTCGATCAACTATTAGTTAGTTTCCTGAGATAAAGTTCAATTACAGTATATTTTTGTTATGCATATTGGCTTTGTATGCAATTTATATGATATTGTGATATATGTGATTATATTACAGTGTAGTATCAGTTAAGAAATAGAATACAAAAGAAAATGAAATCTTGATTTAATTTTCCATGTGCTGCTTATAAAAATGCCAGGGAATCCAAATGGCAGGTTCACTACATTTAGTGGAGGCTTATAACTGGCTATTTAAAATGCTCAAAAACCAGACCCCCCGCCCTCTAAAAAACAATTTGTAAACTGCTTATTTTAATAGTTCAAACTAAAAGGGAACAATGTACACTCATCACATTTTACCACCTCAGTGCAGTTGCTTATGCCCAGCTTAAAACAATTTCTTATCATACCGGATGCTTACTCACACTTTAGTACATTACTTTAAGTGCATATGTACTGACCCATTTCATGTAAGCTGAGCTACTTAGCCTAGCAAAGACCTAATGTATGCAATGGCAATGTGATCTTGTTAGGCATTGAAAGGTTTGGGAATGACACCCTTGGCAATACTTTGTTAACCGGAACAAAATGGGAGGCTGAACAGGAGTTGAATTTATATGACTTTCCCACTTTTCCTGACTAATATCAAATTTAATTTTTTTTTTTAAATACCTCCCACTACAGGATTTAAAAAATAAGCCAAGTTGGCACGTAATTCTGGAACTTCTGTGGCTTTCTGGAAAAAGTAAGATGAGTCTTGGCTCTCCAAGAATTTCATAATTAGCTATCCAAAGTACATTTACAACAATTAATTCTCAAGCAAAACATTACAGTTAGGGACTCTAAGAAGGTAAGTTTTTATTATGATGGACAGCCTATAGAGCAGGACAACACCTGGGGTGCTGCGGCAAATAACAAAAACAAAGCTATTACTGGAGTGACTACTGACAGGGCCATGTGGGAAAAAAGTTGACCAACTATTAGTTGTGGAGAGGAATCACGCAGAAGGAGGTTATCTCTGGAAGTAAGAAACAAAAGATTAACTCAAAAGATATTGGGGATCACTTTATTGTTGCATGAGGCAGTCATCTAACCCGTGTGGTGACGGAAACAGTTTAACTTACCCAAATATAATGGGAGAACTTAAAAAATATCCTCTGCAGACAAGTGTCTGTATATCAACCAATGCAGACTTTCACACACAATTGGATAATGGAACACAATATCCTAGTATTCTTACCTCTAAAGTAGTTAAGATCCATCTTGGCTCTGAGATACGTTGCTCAGGAACGCCACCATGGTGGTTCCTTAGTCAAAGTGTTTGGGGGGTGGGGGCGTGGATGCCCTATCATCATAAGATGTTCCCTCTGATGAGTAACATGCTGATGGACATCTCCTCTGTTGGAGAGGCACGTTTCCTGGCCAGATCAAGGACTTCTCCCCTCTCTACAGTGCAATTACTTTGACAATCCACAAGTTGGCAGTAGGATATTTAGAATGTATCTGTGCTGAGCTTTTGTTGTAGGACTTCCCCTTGGGTTATCCTATGTCTCTTCTGCCTACTTGGAAAGACCAATGTTAGACCTCTTCTCTTTGAAAGGAAGCTATGGGTCTTCTGTTCACAGTCCCGGGATTGTTCATTGGACAAGACGACTCCTTTATGCCTTCTGGGAATTCTCTGGGAGGCAGAACAATGCCACACCTACCTTCCTCGAATATTCCGAGGAAGTTACACAACTTCAATTCTGATGTGGACTTGGTTGTCCTGTATGCCCCATGGCCCGAGGCCAGATGCTTTTCAATATGAGCAGCCAAACCTTTGGAGGAGGCTCACGAGTTCTTGAACAATTCGCGAGAGGAGATTTAAGGGCTACTCCTTTGTCAAGCTCCAAAGTCTTTGGTTAACCCTAGTAGTTCCTTAACCCCAAGCTTGACCTAGGCTTCCATGGAAGGGTTGGAAAGCTTCAGGTTTCCATCAAGCACTGCGTAGTTATCTGAACATCTTGTCTCCTACAGGTGTGGTGTCATAGACTTTGTGTTAATGCAGGCCAGGTTAAGAAGGTGTCCACCTTTTCAGTTGTCTACGCGAGGTGTTTAGACAAGCAGACTCCTCACTGTCAAGTTCTCCCACAGATTGGGTTCATGCAGAGGCACATAACACCAGAAGAATATGTTTCTCCCTGGCATTTTAAAGTACTTATCTGTTCATAGGTTGTGAATGCTGGTTTATGCCTACCTCAAACCACTCGCTTTCTTCTGCATGAAGAACGTTGCCCACAGGTCCTTAGACATGTTTTCCTAGGGTCCAGGGGTGGCTGTTCAACAAATGCCCTGGCAGGACAGTTTGTATCTTGCCTAAGATGATTGTGTGGAGTAGGGAATGAGGGAGTTGACTGGCCTCTTTTCTTTCCCTTATCTCCTTTCTTCATTCCTGCAGGCAGTTTGAAGAATAGACACATCATACACATGAACTGGCTTGATGCAGGTGAGCATTACAGGCATACTGTTACAGCACTTTTCATGTTCCATGCAACATGCTAATATGCTTCTCAGTAGCTAGACTCCTCTCTCCAGGAAGGGAGTGAGGAGTGGTGGCAAACCCATTTCGTGTGGCAGACATGGTTTGTTGACTGAACAGATATAGTTCTTTTGGACTTCCATAAATGCAATGAATCTGGTCATGTTTCATTGTATTAGAACCCAGTGGACTGAGTGTTAGATATCCAAATATCCAATATCTCAAAGGCTTAGGTCTTCTTCTTTAGCAATCTCATTTCCAAGAATGATTGGATGTGCTGAACCCCCAGTCGGTTCAGGATTCTCATACCTCCCTCCAAGTATGAGTCCATCCTATTGTCAAGACCGAAGGTTTGTTCAGTGTATGAACAAATGACAATTTTTAATCAATTTGTATTTTTCATAGCTAACGAACCCGAGGTCTTAACGTTGACTGCCTACCTCTAGCCACCCTTCATACTTTTCATCCTGGGTTGGAAGAAAGTGATGCATCACTGGATTCAAGTGCACTCTCTCAACATGCTTTCATCTCAGTTACGCATCAGATGCCAGATGCCAGATTCCTTGCATTTACAATCTGATTGTTTTTAACTGGTTTCTAGCTGGGGCTAAAAGATTTTTCTTATTGTTAAGACCTCAGCTTTGCTACATATGAAAAAAATTAATTAATTAAAAATTTGTCATTTTTGTTATACCTAACAACCATGGAAGATCTCTCCAATGAACACAACTTCAGAGGGAAGCCTGCATTTTCCACAGAAATTTTAAAAGCCCCACAGTAGCAAAAGTATTGCATTTCTTGTGCTGGTGTTGATCTGAGTTTAAGGACCACACCAGAAACTGTGATGAAGTGTTCTCTCCCAATCTTTGAACACCTGAATCATAAGTCCCATATTCTCTGAGTTGTTCCTACTCACAGTGAACTTCACCAACCCACTGCTTTCTTTGTCTTTTGAACAGCTTGGAGGAATGTCTCTGGTAAAAGCTAACTTGGCAGACTCAGTGACTTCTTACACAACCATCAAACTTATTGCCCTTAATTAAAAATTTTAAGTAAAGAAATTTTAGTAATAAGCTAATCAGTTATTCAGGACTGCCTAAACTATGTTACTTTGCAACTTGATTTCCAAACTTTTATCATTATATTTTACAGGTTCAAAACTTGGAGAACTCTGGGAGAACTTATAAAATGACAAATTTTCTAAGACAATTTGTATTTTTCATAGCTATAAACCTGAGGTCTTAACAATAGGATAATTTTCTAGCACCTGGCTGGATCCAGTTAAACAATCGGAGATTGAAGAGCAAGGAATCTGTGAAATCTGGCAACATGTGCATATATCAGCTGAAAACTTTATTTACAACACATCATATATGCAACTGAACACAAGGGGACTTGAGAGTCACAACTTTCAAAGTGTTTTTTCAAGTTTTCAGGTGACATCAATTAATAGGTAACCAACATCTCAGCTAATGTCAGCCAAATCAAGATAAAGAAAACTTGTTAAAATGGCAGCTGATTTTATTTTCACTGAACTATTGTTTTTGAATAGTTTAGCAGCATCAATTTCTTGTAAATAATTAACATAAAAGAGGTATGAAGAATGAATTTATTTCATGGCATTGTATTCTCAAAGTCAAGCAAGTGATGACTGGCATAAGTAATGGTAAATGGAGGCCAAAATGGGATTCTAAAAGGTACCAGGGACCTTAGCCCAACATAGAAAAAAAAATAGAGAAATTGAAAGTAATTGGTAAGTGTACAAGATTAAGATTCTGGGAACTTATTGCGTGCTGAAGCTTAAAAGAGAATTACCCTTCCTGGCAGCATGCTGACAGCTTGAAATTAATCAACCTGAATAAGCTGAGGTGAGAAATTTTCCTGGAAAGTCATTCAGCATAAGGGTAGGAAACTTAGGAAAGAGGTAAGAACAGTACACTTTATCAAAAGCAACTGAAAACATGTATGGCTACACAGAAAGATAAGAAATTCTAATAAGCAAGGTTACAATAGTCGGTTTATTCAAAAAGGGAAATGAACAAAGGATATGTGGGACACTTAACATGTAGCATGGGGACATACTGGAGTAGTTCATGTTATTTTCTGCTCTGGAACTAGACCATGAACAACTTGGACAATTTTGAAGACTGAGCACTAAAATTAAAATCAAAGCTCCATCTTCATTAAGTGGAAGAAAGATATTTTAGCCCTGAAAAAAATGCATTACTAATTTTAGATTTTTAAATATAACAGGAATTCAGTTTCAATATGCCTGCATTAAGAGATTTCCATTGGCCTAAAACATTAATTTTAATGAAGAATTCAAATATCACCTAACAATGGGTTGATTCCAGAACATCTAATGTGTTTCCTAGTTACCATTACTACCTCAACATTAAATCATCATTATTTTGTATGGTATACTAAACAAACTCCTTATTTTGTAAGCATTTATTAAGAGTTCTATTGGAATTTTCTGTCTAAATAACTGCTAAGTGTCTGTTTTCCTAAAAAAATATAAAAACATTTAGCTAACCTAAATGTGACAGAATATCATTAAACATTATTATCACAATATAGAGCATACAGAAAAAATATGTGCCTCACTGAGAAGATTTTATCTTGTCTTCCAAATCTGTCACACTTATTTGACCCATGGCTATTTGATGCACAGACTTATGTCCCAGTCTATGAATGTAGACACTGAAGGACAACACTAACAGTTGCATTTACTGTAACACAAATATCACCAAGAGCACATGCTCAGTCTTGGATATCAGATACATATCCAAAATTTCTTTTCAATCGATCTAATCATGTACGTACCGTTTAAGGAACTGTAATTTACTAGATAAGATCTGATCCGTGTTATCAGAAATGATCCTCTCCATTAGTCCTAAGAATTTTAAAATGTTGATTTTGTTATTTGGTCTTTACTATTAAATTGGTAAAGTTTTTTCTCTGATAAGCTTTGTAGTATTCTTATTCTTTAAATTTTCATCCTGGTGAAAGGTTATCTTGGTCAGGTCATGGTTACTGAAATATCCTTAACATTCCCATGAACAGGGCCCTTGTTGATGCATCAGTTTTCTAGTTTAATGATGCTGATGAACAAGAAACCTCAAAAAAGTTAATATCCACTTACTTGGACATTTCACAAAGATTCTAAAAAATACTAATTTTCTTTCCACATTTCCAACATATCAATCGGTGATAACTGGGAGACCAGCACTGTTTCTTGACATTCTGAACGTGGAAGCCAGCATGGCACATCAATTAAAGTGGCATTATTTACGGCTGATGATATCCAAATACCCATGCTAACATCTTCACCAACATAAGAAGTCATGTATGGTCCAGCCTGGGCTAAAGCTTGTGCTAAAGATCCTGAAATACATGGAGACATTAATGTAATAGTTTAAAATATATCTCTACTATAGAGCTTTACTACTTTTATAATGTTCTGTAAATGAAATACAAATCAAGTAGTATTTTAATTCCATAAACCATAAAAAAATGTAAAAACTTGGTTTCTTTACAATACATGAGGTAAACAGACAATACTTAACAATACAGGAAATAAGAAGACAAAACATATGAATCTACTGGTGGGGGTACCAGTCATGTTCAACAAATGGGAGTGAGGTATTCTCAGTCTGCATAATCGTTATTTGTATTTAATGAAATAAAAGTTTGAATATGTGAGATATGAAATAGACTGGTTTGCATTGTTAGGTATTTCTGCCCACTAAACAATACATATACATCTGGTTTACATAAACAAGAAAGGGAGACAGGTGAAGATCAGGATATCCTTATATGAACAGCTAGAAATGAGACTCCGACAAGGTAGTACTTGTAGTAGTATCTGCATGCTGTAATGTAGAACATGAAAATTTTCTCCCAATGGCTTTTAAAAAATAAGATAGATGTTGATAACTAACATGTACATACAGTGGTACCTCGAGATACGAAAGGCTCAACTTACGAAAAACTCGAGATACGAAAGCAAATGCGACAAATTTTACGGCTCTACATACGAAAATTGTTCAAGATACAAAAGGTTGTTGCTGTAAAGTCCGAGATTCGCCCGGACCACCGATAACAATTTTGAAACTCGCGCGCCGCCAACTGAGTAGACTCGCCACCATCCTCCCACTCTCCCATTGGTTCCTGATGCTAGTCACCGCCCTGAGATCCTTCTCTCCTATTGGTCAGCATCCCTCCCATGATGCATCTACGTAGCGGCATGCTTCTTCGGCCACTGCACGGCATCATCGGTATCGTAAGCATGCGGTATTCGTTCGTTCTAACGATTTCGTTTATTAACGTAAATTTGTTAGTGATTTCGTTGTAGTATACTTTATTGTGTTGTGTGAGAACTTTACTACATACGTATACATACTACATAACATAATTACGTACAGTATAAAAGTAGTCATGGGTCCCAAGAAAGTCGAAATTCACAGAAAGAAGAGGATGCTCTCTTTGGAGACGAAGATAGAGATTATCAAGAAGTATGAAGCTGGTATGCGATTGAGTGTGATCGCCAAGGAATACGGTCAAAATCCGTCGACAATAGGCACCATCCTTAAGCAGAAGGATGTCATCAAAGCAACTACACCTTCCAAGGGCGTGAGTATTTTGTCCAGCAAGAGGACCCACGTGCACGATGAAATGGAAAGGCTTCTTCTGGTCTGGATAAAAGACAAAGAAATCGCTGGCAATTTCTCTGTCTTTTATCTGCCACACGGCCAGCGCTATTTTCGGAGATTTGATTGCCCAGGCTGAAGACGACGGAGGAGAAGGGCCATCAACGCCAACCCCAGACTTCAAGGCTTCGCATGGGTGGTTCGAGAAATTCCGTAAACGGACTGGCATCCATTCGGTGGTGCAGCATGGGGAGACGGCCGGCTCGGACACGAAAGCGGCCAAAGCCTTTATTAAGACATTCGACGAGATGACAATCAAGGAAGGCTACAGTTCTCAGCAAGTCTTCAACTGTGATGAGACTGGCCTCTTTTGGAAAAAAATGCCTCGTCGGACGTACATCACGCAGGAAGAGAAAAAGCTACCCGGGCATAAGCCTATGAAAGACATGCTTACGCTCGCACTTTGTTCCAACGCCAGTGGGGATTGCAAGGTGAAGCCCCTACTTGTCTATCATTCCGAGACTCCTCAAGCCTTCAAGGCCCACAAGATGCTTAAGGAGAAGCTTCCAGTGATGTGGAGGGCTAATGCGAAAGCCTCGGTAACGAGGCTTTTGTTCACAGAGTGGGTAAATCTGTGTTTCGGCCCGACAGTGAAGAAATTCTTGGAAGAGAAGCGCCTCCCTCTGAAATGCCTGCTGGTGTTGGACAATGCCCCTGCTCACCCTCCTGGCCTCAAGGAAGATATCCTAGCGGAGTATTTCTTCATCAATGTTCTTTATCTTCCGCCTAACACCACCCCTCTCCTCCAGCCCATGGACCAGCAAGTGATATCAAACTTCAAGAAGCTGTATACGAAACATCTTTTCAAGAGATGTTTTGACATCACCGATACCACAAACCTCACCTTGCGTGAATTTTGGAAGGAGCATTTCAATATCGTAATATGCATCCGACTCATCGACCAAGCTTGGCAGGAGGTTTCGAGGCGAACCTTGAATTTCTCGTGGAGGAAACTCTGGCCTGATGCCGTATCTGCCCGAGACTTCGAGGGATTCGACATGGGCGAAGCTGGTGCTGCAGATTCAGGAACAGTTGATGATGCTGAAACTGTTTCGCAACCAGATCTTGAAAAGATCGTTGCACTCGGCAAGTCCATGGGGCTGGTCGTCGACAAGGACGACATCAATGACCTTCTCGAGGAGCACCAAGAGGAGCTTACGATGAATGACCTGAAGGAGTTGGAGGCCATGCAACATAACGTCGTTCAAGAGGAGTTCTCTAGCAGCGACGAGGAGGAGGAGGACGACGACTCTATGACAACGGCAGAAATTAAGGATGCTATAGCTGCTTTTCATAAGAGACACCCCGAAAAGGGTTACACAGGTCGTATGCTTGCACAGTTCGATGATGTTTGCCTGATTCATTTCAGGAACATTGTCAAAAGTAAGCAGAAGCAATCTTCCTTGGATAGTTATTTTTTAAAGAGGCCTTTAGTAGGAGTAGTAAGCAAAAAGGAAGAACAATCAAAAGACAAAAATTTTTTTTTGTAATTTTAAGTTTTTTGTAAAGTTAAGTGTTACAGTTTTGTTAATGTGTTTCGTAAAGTTTAGTTTATGTTTTCCTTACATTTTTTTATGTGTTTTGTAAAGTTAAGTGTACGTACGTATCTGCCGTTTGTCCTCCTCCTCTGTTGCCACTTTCGGAGATAGCCTCACTCGAAAGGTAAGCTTCCACATTTTATTACATACGTACGTAAGTACGTACAGTATTTCTTGTATACCATGTACACTAATACACTTTATTTACAGGTACCATGTAGTACATATTAGCAGTACGTATTAAGTTAGGTATTGAATGGTCCAAATTGTTGTAATATTTCATTGTTTATAGGTCAATTTAGCTTTATTATGAAATTTACTAGGGTGTTTTTGGAGGGCTTGGAATGGATTAGCCATTTTACATGTAAAATGCGGTTCAAGATACGAAAAGCTCATGATACGAAGGCCGCCTCAGAATGGATTAATCTCGTATCTCGAGGTACCACTGTATAACCAAACAACTAAAAAGTGATAACTTTAATGAGGGCATCTGGACCAATCATATCTAAGTAAGGATGCTGGTTACCAACTGTGGATGAACCATTCAGGGCCATGCCTGTCTGCATTTTCCATAAGAGAAGTGCAATGGCCTCTCAGCCTACCATCTTGACACTCCATGATTACATTACATACCAACAGAATTCTGTGATTCTAACTTTGACTATGTCCCTAGTAACCACAACCTTATTAGGGCCCCACTACACTTCAAGTCACTGTATTCAAGGTAGAATTGTGCAAAAGTTATGATAAATCTGGTATATATTTTGATTGACATTTCCTATATCTATGGCAGTGTTGTTTATACATATTCTGTTGTCTTCAAGATAAGATTCTTTGTTGTATATAGTCAACATTTTAGTGTATATGTTTGCATTTCTGCATGTACACAAACATCATATTACTAAACACCTCACATTTACAGTGCTCCCCCATTTCTCTCTCTCTCTCTCTCTCTCTCTCTCTCTCTCTCTCTCTCTCTCTCTCTCTCTCTCTCTGGTACAACTATTTTTATTGACATTTACCTATTGCAGTACGTACAGTGTACAGTGGTTATGTCAGTACAGTTACATTTACATATTTTTCATTCTATATGTGCACATGTGTATATGCACTTGTATGCATCATACTACATAAACTATACACTTGCTGAGCATTTATTTGCTTGCTTGCTTGCTTCTCTCTCTCTCTCTCTCTCTCTCTCTCTCTCTCTCTCTCTCTCTCTCTCTCTCTCTCTCTCTCTCAGGTTATTAAAAAATAAGGTTTCTTTTTTTTTTGAGAGAGAGAAAAAGAGAGAGAGAGCACTTCTACTCGAATGTAAGTGACTTTGGCACTTTACATGGGCACTTCTATCTGAGCAGTCACCACAGTTAACTGTTTATCACACTACCCTTTCAGTACACAAAGCTATAATTTGATACTAAAATCATAATATCATAATTATTAGTGCAAGTCAATTTCTTGGGTAAAATCCTAAGTGCCTTGAACAGCTCCAAGGTATAGTCCCATTCCAAGGCACTAGTTAGTTTTGGGCATAAACATATATGCTATCAGGTTGGGTGATTTGCCATTCTACTCCCCCTGGGCCTTACAGTGACAGTTAAATTTGGGCGACCATGTCCATCTCAGCCTCTAAGGTTTAAGCCCAAAACTCCCCAGTAAAGTACCTGCTGGAAACAGACCCAACACACCCCAAAAAAATTTTGTTAAATGTTTACTCTCTTACCAGTCAAAATTTACTAAAAATCTTGCATTCTATAGAATCTGTTAAACTTGGTTCTGTGAATGATTTGCCTGTAAATTTTCAGTTCACTGATACAGAGGCACCTGGCTATTACTCCATCTTACTGCCAAGTAGGGGATAAAAAATTCTGTTTAATTCCATATTCCCATAGTTTTGGGCCAAATCATTTACTTTTAATGACAAAGCAGCCCAAAACAATGGTGGGATGACACTTCAATTTCTTATTTTATGGATTTGGCAAAGTAATTCAAAAGACTGCAACACAGAAGAATGGTCATCAAAGAGGCTTCTTAAACCATAGATCTAAACATACCTGTCTGAGGTAAACCATGCCACCTGAAGGAAACGTTGGAATAGCTTAAAGATGAACTACCATTTATTATCTGCCCCACTTTCCCATACAGGGAACTGATCTATGGTGATGAAAATGTGACCACATTTTAGGGAGACTGTCGGCTTCAGTGTCCATCAGCATCTTCAGGCTTGAAATGTTAACAAATGTGTCATCATCAACCTTCATCATTAACTTGAAATCAAAGTCTTGTGTTAACCTAAAACAAAAGATATATACACAATTAGAGATGACACCAATTAATATGTACAGTAATAGGATGATATTTTAATGTATATTTGATGTGGGATTTTTAGGGATACTTTGGTGTTTACACGTTCAAGATAGGCAGTTATAAGCATTTTTAGAGGGGGGGTTTTAAATATTCGTGGTTTCTATTGTCCTTCTTGTATTTGTGGGGAGGAAGAGCACTTCCTGAGTTGTATTCAGAGGACTTCCTGGTATGAGTTTCTGGTATGGATTTTTATCGCTCCTCCTTGTGCGTGACATGAAATCCTCTTTGACAGTTCCACAGTGGTCATACTACTACCAATGTATAAGCTGGGCCATCCACGGATTGGGCATTTACGAGATTCAAGTTGTGCGAATTCACAACAGTGCGAACTTTTCATTGGAACCTATCTAATTCCCATACGCAAGTATTTCACAGCCACATGAATGCAAACAACATTTTCGAATCCTGGAGAAACCCTTTAAAATTGTTTGGTTAATATTTTATGTAATTTATGAGTTTTCAAGCTTTTATATGTAAATTAAATAACATTAAATAATCAAAATAATAATTTCCCTCTCTTTCTCTCTGAGGAAAGAATGTTCATCTGCTAACCACTATTATCATGCACTGGCAACATGGAAGAAACTCCCACAAACTTCGGTATAGTACCATCAAACTCGACTGTAAACAAAATTTGAGAGAAATGATATTGTTAAACTACAATAAAGTTTTGTACATACTTACCTGGCAGATATATACTTAGCTATAGTCTCCGACGTTCCGACAGAATTTCAAATCTCGCGGCACACGCGACAGGTAGGTCAGGTGGTCTACCTTACCCGCCGCTGGGTGGCGGGCGTATGAACCAATCTATCTCTCCAGCCAGATTTTTTTTTTTTTTTTTCTTTCACCTGTCTCCTGAGGGGAGGCTGGGTGGGCCATTAGACGTATATATCTGCCAGGTAAGTATGTACAAAACTTTATTGTAGTTTAACAATATCATTTTTGTACATGAACTTCCCTGCCAGATATATACTTAGCTGATTGGCACCCTTGGTGGAGGGTAAGAGACAGCTAAAGTAATAAGGAGAGATAAGAAACAACTGATGTTGTAGGATATAAATACCCTTGGTTCTTACCTGTTCAGGCAGAAGACTTCATTGATATTATCTCTGAGTCTGCGTTGCCTGGAGAGCTACAGCTAGGACGTGACCTGATGCTGAAAGACTCTCGGATCTACCACTGGATATGTGATCCCTTTGTGTGGTAGAATCCAAGTCGGATCCTGTTAAAGGGAGTTCGTCCCTATCTTAACAGGTCCTAACCACTACTACTGCAAGGAGCCACACTCATCAGACCACCTAACCAAACTACTAAAGATTAGTATTACGACCTAAAGAGATGCCTTCATGCATCCTCTTTAAGGCAACCAACAACAACAAATACAAGGGGGAAAAATTTATACTACTAACAGGATGAGTTCCAGCTCCCTGCCCCAGCACTGAATCCGCAGATACGTACGGGCCCAAGGCGAAGCATTTTTCGTAAGTGATTCTCACATCACGTAAGTAGTGGTTCGCGAACACTGACTGACATCTCCAGAATGTTGTCTCCATCAGATTTCGCACGGACATATTCTTGTTGAAAGCAAGAGAAGTTGCTATGGCTCTTACTTCGTGTGCTTTCACTTTAAGAAGCCTAAGATGTTCTTCTCTGCAGGATCCGTGTGCTTCTTTGATGAGGCTTCTCAAGAAGAAGGACAATGCGTTCTTCGACAATGGACGAGTAGGCTCTTTTACTGAACACCACAGGACCTCTCGGTTGGCTTTCAGTTGCTCTTTTCTTCTAAGGTAGTATTTCACCATTCTCACTGGGCAAAGAGTTCTCTCGGGTTCTTCTCCTACCAAAGAAGATAACCACGAATCTCGAAGTTCTTGGGCCATGGACTTGATGGGTTCTCATTCTTTGCAAGAAAACCAGGAAGGAAAGAGCAAATGAGAGAGTCCTCCTTAAAACCCACATTACCATCAATCGCCTGAAGCTCACTCACTCTTCTGGCGGAAGCTAGAGCATCAAAAACAGAGTCTTCCTGGTAAGGTCTCTGAATGAGGCTGAATTAGGGGGTTCAAACCTAGAGGACCCAAGGAATTGAAGGACTACATCCAAATTCCAGCTAGGTGTCTTAGGATACTGCATTTTCGTTGTATTAAACGACCTAATAAGGTCCTGTAGGTCCTTATCTTCCGATAAGTTGAGGCCCCTGTGCCTGAAGACATTCGCCAACATACTACGATAGCCTTTAATCGTCGAAACGACTAAGCCACATTCTTGTCTTAAGAATAAAAAGAAGTCTGCAATTTGATTCACAGAGGTACTGGAAGAGGAAACGTTATTCCTCTTGCACCATCTTCTGAAGACATCCCACTTCGATTGGTACACTCGTAATGTGGAAGACCTCCTCGCTCTAGCGATTGCCTTAGCAGCTGCTGACGAAAAGCCTTTCGCTCTGACCAGTTTCTGGACAGTCTGAAGCCAGTCAGACTGAGAGCGGGGAGGTTTTTGTGGTACCTGTCGAAGTGGGGCTGTCTGAGTAGATCGCTCCTTAGAGGAAGCGATCTTGGAAAATCCACTAGCCATTCCAGCACCTCTGTGAACCAATCTTGTGCTGGCCAAAAGGGAGCTATCAAAGTCATCCTCGCGGAATCTGACTCTGCGAACTTTTTTAAAGTCAACCCCAGAATCTTGAAGGGGGAAACGCGTATACATCGAGTCCTTTCCAATCGAGTAGGAGAGCGTCTATCCCTATTGCTCCTGGATCCGAGATGGGAGAGCAATACAGATCCAGTCTTTTGTTCTTTGAAGTTGCAAACAGGTCTAAGAGAGGCCTGCCCCACAACTTCCAAAGGCTCTGGCAAACATCTTGGTGCAGAGTCCACTCTGTGGGAAGGACCTGATCTTTCCTGCTGAGGAGATCTGCCCTTACATTCCTTTCTCCCTGTACGAATCTGGTGAGAAGTTTTATCCCCCTTTCTTCTGTCCACAGAAGAAGATCTCTTGCTGTTTCGTACAGAGAGAAGGAATGCGTCCCCCCCTGTTTCCTGATGTATGCCAGAGCCGTGGTGTTGTCCGAGTTTATTTGCACAACTGCTCCTGTCACATGACTCGAACTCCTTCAGAGCAAGCCACACGGCTATTAGTTCTTTCCTGTTGATGTGCCAGGAAGACTGGTCCCCCATCCAGGTTCCTGACACCTCCTTGGTTCCCAGAGTCGCCCCCCAACCTGTTTCCGACGCATCGGAGAACAACACCAGGCTGGGTTTCTGGGATTGAAGAGGCAGTCCCTGCGAGAAACTTGTCGGGATCCGCCCACCATGCTAACTCCTTCTTGATTTGAAGAGTAATTGACAGGGAGAACTTCAAATCCTGAGAAGGACGACTCCAATTCCGATGAAGAAAGAATTGGAGCAGTCTCAGGTGCAACCTTCCTAGGGAAACAAATTGCTCCAGTGAGGAGAGCGTCCCCAGCAGACTCATCCACTCCCTCACTGTGCATACTTCTTTCCCTAAGAAGGTTGTTACTTTTTCGAGTCCCCGGGCTATCATCTCCTGTGACGGAAAAGCCCGAAAACAAAACTCAGAGAGTTCATCTGGATCCCCAGATAAACGCACTCTTGAGCGGGAATCAGACTTGACTTCTGCAGATTGACCAGAAGTCCTAAGGAATAAGTCAAATCCAGGGTTTTCTTCAAGTCCTTCAGACCTTAAGCGATCTCTGGAATTGGCCCTTATAAGCCAATCGTCGAGATAGAGCAAAATCCTCACCCCTTCCAGGTGAAGCCATTGTGCCACATTCCTCATGATGGCCGTAAAGACTTGGGGGGCCGTGGAGAGGCCAAACACAGGGCCCCTGAATTGGCGGAAGATTCTTCCCCCCATCATGAATCTTAGAAACTTCCTCGAGGAAGGATGGATTGGTACGTGGAAGTAAGCGTCCTGTAAGTCCAAGGACACCAATCCAGTCCCCTGGACGGAGTGCTGCTAACACCGAGGCAGTGGTCTCCATCGTGAACTTCTTCTTTTCGACGAAGAAGTTCAGGGCGCTTACATCCAACACCGGTCTCCATCCCCCTGAGGATTTCGGAACTAGGAACAGGCGGTGTAAAAGCCTGCCGAAAGATGATCTGCCACTAGTTCGATCGCCTCCTTTTCCAGCATCTGATCTACCGCTAGTCGGAGGGCTTGATTCATGATGGGGTCCCTGTATCTGGCCGTCAACTCCCTGGGGGCGGGGGTATTCGTCAAGGGAGGCCTCGAAGAGAACGGGATTAGATAGCCCTTTCTCAAAATTGACAGGTCCAGGCATCTGCGTCTTTCTGGGCCCAGACTTCTGCAAACTGTAAAAGCCTGGCGCCTACAGTTGTCTGAAGGACTTGAGTCTTACTTGGAAGGTTTGATTGACTTCGTAAAAGTCCTCCCTCTTCTGTTTGGTTTCCGACCTCTGAACGAAGAGGATCTAGAGGTAGAAGCCCCTCGAAAGGGTTCCTGAGAGGTCGGCTTAGCTTTCTTTGTCTTAGTCTGAAGGTAGGGCGCGGCTTCCTTGCAGACTGTGCTAGAAGGTCCTGCGTAGCTTTGGCAGAGAGAGCCTTCGAAATGTCTTGAACCAGGTGTTTAGGAAACAGCTGTGTAGAGAGAGGGCAAAAGCAAGACGATCTCTGAGCATGTGAGACCGACTTTGTTAAAAATGAGCAAAATACTGATCTTTTCTTCAAGACCCCTGCTCCAAACAGTGAAGCTATTTCGCTGGCCCCATCTCTCACCCGATTTATCCATACAGGATAAGACACAATTCAAATCCTCCGGAGAAAACGTGTCCGGTCCTTGAGTTTTCTTGGCTAGGACTCCGAGGGACCAATCGAGAAAGTTGAAAACTTCCAAGACTCTAAAAATGCCCTTTTAGAATGTGATCCATTTCATTCATTGCCCACGTAGTTCTGGCCGAATTCAAAGCTGATCTTCTAGTGGCGTCTACTAGTGCCGAAAAATCTGCGTCAGCTGAAGACGGAAGGCCCAGTCCCAAGGGTTCTCCTGTCTCATACCAAAATCCTGTCCGTCCTGAAAGCTTCGACGGAGGGAAGGAAACACATTGTTTTCCCCGCTTCCTCTTTAGTACGCATCCATGAACCGAAACTCTTGAGCGCTTTCTTCATAGAAAGAGTCGGCTTCATTCTCACACACGAAGATCCTTTCGTTGCTTTCGCTGTGGAGAACAACGAGTGTGGAGAAGGAGGAGCAGCAGTAGGGCTCAAAGACTCTCCGAACTCCTGAAGGAGAAGTTCTGTGAGCTTCTTGTACAAAGAAACTGTTGCCGATGTATTAGTTTCTTCCTCAGAGGCTTCCTGGTCTTCTTGAGGAGGAGAACGGGGATGAGGATCCTTATGAGAATCCTTAGATGATTTCCTAGCTGGGGTACAGTGCGATGAAGGAGACAAACGTCTTGAATGAGGAGAAGATTCCAAAGTAGAAAGGCGTACAGGAGAACGACGAGTTGTAAAAGAAGGACGCTTATCCGAAAATTCTTGTCTAAACTCGCATTCTCTAGAAAGACCACGTCTATCCCTAGGGAAACTACGAGAGGGAGAGCGCCTGCTAAGATCCTGTCGCCGATCGTGAGGAGAGCGGCTACTAGGCGCCGAGCGCCTATCTGTCACAGGGCGCTTAGTGGAATCCTGGCGCCTACCAAGCGGCGAAACGTTGCTAAAAATAGGGCGCCTTTCAGGAGCAGGGCGCTTTAGAGGCTCTTGATGCCTACGAAGCGGAGAGCGGCTGCTACGCTCCGAGCGCTTAAACGAAACAGGGCGTTCTGCGAGATCTTGGTCCTTACCAAGGGGAGAACGTCTGTAAGGCTCCGAGCACCTAACAGAATCAGGGCGCTTGAGGCGTTCTTGACTTCTAGCAAGAGGAGACCGATCAGGAGTAGGGAGTCTCGAGAACGAAGAGCGCCTACTAGGAGAACGAAGCAAACGAGGATCAAGGTGTCTTTCTCCAGGAGAACAGCTACTAAACATGAATGACGCTTACCAGGAGCAGGGCTCCTACTAGACTCTTGATGTCTTACAGGGGAGGAGCGAACTCCGTGCGATGAGCGCCTACCAGTCACGTTATCCGACGCCCGACTACAGTAGTCGGAAGGAGAAGTGCGCTACTTTCAGAAGGGCATTCCCTAGGTTCTCTGAGAAGACGAGGAGAAGAAAGAAGAGACGGAGACGACGAACCAAGTCTTCTATGACCTGAGCGACTCTCTCTTCTTGCACGAACTCTAGAAGAAGGAGAAACAGAAGGGGCTGAGCGTCTACCCGAGGCAGGAATCCGATTTGAGGAAATATCTTCATAGTCCAAGGAGCGCCTATCCGTCGAATGGCGTCTCGACACCTCCGAGCGGGAGTGGTGTTCCTCTCGTGAAATGTTACGATGAGTAGAAGAATCCTCAAAAGAAGGAGAACGCCGATTACAAGGAGAGCGCTCTTCCGACGAAACGCGCCTCGATCTCTTGATCGGGAGAGACAAATCCTTCCTTCTACGCGATCTCGATGCCAAGGAGTCCGCCAAGGCTGTGATCTGAGCTTGTAGGCCCGCTAGTACTCGAGAAGGAGAGTCCCCAGGATCTTCTTCCGAAGCAAGCTCAGCGCGAGGCGCGGGAGAAGGAGGGCGATCACCGGATCTCCTAGGCTTCTTTGCTTGCAAGGAAGCTATATCAGAAAAGTCTTCTGGGCTGGACGCTAACGTACTGAGGGAGCCTCCGCAGCCCTCTTCAACGGGCGTGACGCCTCCTTAGAGCTCCACCCACGCTTCGGCGAAGGAGAAGAGGATGACGAAAAACACTGGCGAAGAATATTCTTCTTCTTACGATCCAAGGCAGCCTGGGAGCGAACTTCAGGATCTGCCGAGGGGACGCCTGACCGGTGGGGGCTCTCCCTAGCCCTCCTGCGGCTTTCGACTTTCCTCCTCCACTGGAACTGGGAGTCTGGAAGAGGTCTAGGCCTGGAGGCACTAAGGAGCCGGTCAGACGCACCCTCCACATCACTGGGTACACTGCACTTATCATCACTGACACTCTTACCTTGCTCAGTACGAAGATTCTTGTCTTCCTTAGAACACAAGGAAGCTTTTGAGGCCGCCGCCTCCTCCGAAGACGAATCTACGGCTTCGGTGCGGGGAGCAGGAGCTGAGACCTGGGAGGAAGGATCTAAAACTACATTAATGTTAGTTTCATTCTCACTCATTCTCGACCTGCTCGAGCTCCTTGAAGAAGCTTTACGTACCCTATCCCTTTCAAGTTTCCTAATATAAGAAGAAAGAGCCTTATATTCATCTTCGTTCAAAACCTCACACTCTTGACACGGGTTACTAAACGAACATTCATTCCCCCTACATTTAACACAGAAAGTGTGAGGGTCCACCGCAGCTTTCGGTAACCTCACCTTACATCCATCGGTCACACATACTCTAAACAAAACCGGAGTTTTGGAAACAGAATCAAAATCAGACATTCTACAGGAAAATCCAGCGCAAAGTCAATAACGGTCCACAATCAGCGTATGCCAAGCCAACATAGAGCGAATACGTCACCAAAATGTTCAAATCAATCTCCAGGCAAGCGAGAAATGAAGAATATATCGGAAGAAACGACAACAGTTGTTATCGCTTCAGCGACAGAAAAAAATCTGGCTGGAGAGATAGATTGGTTCATACGCCCGCCACCCAGCGGCGGGTAAGGTAGACCACCTGACCTACCTGTCGCGTGTGCCGCGAGATTTGAAATTCTGTCGGAACGTCGGAGACTATAGCTAAGTATATATCTGGCAGGGAAGTTCATGTACAAAAATGTGTTTTAATCAAAATTATTTGGCATGAAAGAACACATTTTACTGTTTTCACTCAAAAAAAAGATAAATATGTAAAGCTCATAGTATTCTGATGAAATCAAGCGAAAATATTGAACGCAATCTGTTGATTTTTTTTATGCAATAAACATGCCCTCAGCGCCATCTACTAACGAAAAAAATAACGAAATTTAATTCACAACGATACGTATTCTAGTGATATTTCAACTTGAAAACACTCATACAACGTAAAATAACCTGTCCCATATCAATAGAGTATCTAGAGATTCATTTGCACTAACTACAAGCATGAAAATCCCTCTGATATGAGTTCAATACAGCAAAATAAACTTACCTTGCAATTGCCTTCAGCTGATTTCCAAGCCAAAACATTGAGTGCTGTTTGTATTTTATAACACAATAGTAATATGAAAATACATAGTATACGTAATATTATTGGATGCAGTGAAGTAAAGCATAACTTTGTGCAGAAAACCATAAAAAATGGAAAGACAATAAAGTTTTTCTGAGGTTTGAACGAATTATTTGTTATTACATTATTTTAAATTGGGAAAGTTGATTCAGGTTACGAACTTTTCGAGTCACGAACAGCGTCCTCAAACGAATTAAGTTTGTGAACCGAGGTACCACTGTATTTGCAGATTTTAGCTATTTGTGGGAGGTGTGGTACCCAACCCCAGCGAATAGGGGGGTCTACAGTATACTAGTAGTCCCTGAATTTAAACTATTTTCCTTCTGAAGATGAATAACATCAGGATGTTTCTCACCCAATGCAGTAGCAGAGAGAAATCAATATTATTAGAAAAATAGAGAATACTAAACAAATTAATTGCAGCTGACACAACAATTTCATTTGACAATAGGAATAATAATAATAATAATAATAATAAGTCTTGTTGAAAAGGATTGCTGCATCAACTCCATTAATTTTGTATAGTCTTCTCTATTTTCCTTATTAAGGATTTCTCAATGTTGCTGAAACTGGCAAGCAACGTGCCAAAGGGGATCGTCTAATCCAGTGTACTCATATTGCTTGCCAGTTTCAGCAACATTGAGAAATCCTTAATAAGGAAAATAGAGAAGAGACTATACAAAATTAATGGAGCTGATGCAGCAATCCTTTTCAACAAGACTTGTTTAAAAGAGGGTCTACTCCCAAGATATAATAATAATAATAATAATAATTTAAAAAAATCAAAATAATACCAAAATAATACGTAGTAAAAATAACAATACTATGAGTTGGATCAAGACCTTTCAATATGGCCGCCTGAGGTCACACGCTCGGCAGGGAGATCACCATTTCAGTGATTGATGCTTTATGGCAAAAAATGACACACAATAAAAACAAAATCACAGGGAATCATCAGTAAGGCATAAAAATGAACAATGTGTTCCGTGCAATATTCAATATTAAAAACTCAAAATTAAACAGGGAGAATCTTTTAATTTTGGGAATCTTTAAGTACATACACAGTGCATGTGAAACATTTGGTAAAACAACAGGTTTCTCCAGTTATGTCATAACAAACCAATTTGGTTTACTAACCTCCGTAAAACCAACATAACTTTCAGTGGTAATGTGGAATATATATCTTGGTGAGATAAAACAAGTAGGTCTCTATGTACAACTTGTTCAATGGCAAGTTTCTTCAACACAAAATCCAAGTGTTCTTTCCAATCAAAGCTTCGCTGAAGTTTACTTTCGACATGTTTCTTCAGAACATCTCTATCTGTAATATATAAAAAAATAGACGTCTCAAATAATTAACTGACATTTTTACAGCAAGATATGTTGCTATATAATCATGGGATTGGTGAATTACATCACTTGGAATGTTAGTTTTTACCTCCAGAAATTATGACTGATATACAAAACCTGCTTTTATGACAAGTTAACAGAATGTTACCTAACTAAATTCAGTTAACTATATAATCATAAAAAAATTCACTCTTCTTCTGTGGAATGTCTGGAGGTTGTATTAACACACAGGATAAGCTGCCATAAGAAAATTAGTTTTTTGTTGAAATACAGTTATGTTTTATCCAATCTTTTTATTTTTTGTCTATGTTAATATGTCTGTTAAAGCATTTAAATATGGTAATGTTTCTGTATGGTATTAGATGCGAATACCTGCTGTTTGGGAGAACTAATGTGGTTATGAAATGCAGCTAATACCATTATTTCTTCAGAAAAATAAATCACTGAATTCATATAAAGTTTAAATTACTTGCCATAAGTCAGAATAAATACCCCATAAAAAATGAAAAGTTACTGTACAACACATAAATTGTAATTCCTTGTTTTCTAACTGCTTTTGAAATATTGGGATTATATTTCTTGAAGTATAGTATTAACTTACCAGCAATGGAATATACAGCTGAGAGAAGAGGGCATGATTTTCCTCTCCATGTAACCAAAGAATCCCTTACAGATCTCAGATACTTGAAATGAATTACAGATGTATCCACCCAATCACAAACCTGCAACAGCAGCCATAGTATAAATCACATTCATGAAAACAGAGAAGCTTAGATTCATCAAAATATAACTAATATAATAATAGTTTCTATAATTGTTTACAAAACATTTCTTGATCATTTATTCATCATAACAGTAAAGAAACCCATCACTTTCCCTTATCCTTCTAAGAATGAAACTTTATTCATAAATGTGGAGTGTTTTTGTATTAGGTCATTATGTATATGATTATCTTCTCTATTTTCAGTTATGAACATAGTGCTCTTTCTATTATTGTATAAGCATTTATGCTACCACGAAACCATTAATTTACAAGAGCCTAACAGACACATCAGCGTTCAAAGAATAAGAACATTAATTAGTTAAGTAAAGGCACATAGATTTACAAATAAATCCTTAGAGATATTTCAGGAATCTTGAAAGCTCTCTGTAGAGATTTATTTTTAAATAGTATAGAAATGTACCCATACATAACTGTGTATTTGTATCCCCATTTCATGGCCCATACTACTACTATGAGTATTTTTTAATAACAAGAATCCATGGACAAACATCCACCCAGGACTCTCAGTGACTCTGGTGCAGTAATCTCTTCAAAATTAACCATTAATGGATGGATACTCTCATATGACTAACAATAATGGGTTTTGAGTGATGGACGGATTACCTCCTGGTGAGTAACAATATTACGCGCCATTGAGTTGGAGAAATCGGGCGGAAAGAGGTCCCATTACTTCAGTACCCCATAAATTTACTAATGGCAACTTTCAGACTGGATTACCTTGCTGATTCTAAGCATCTCATGATTCAGTTGTGTACTTGACTTCAAGGGGACACGTAGTGTGTCTCTCTCACTCTCTTTCTCTCTCTAACATGACATCTTTTTATATATGTATTTGCTCATAAATACTATACCCAGGGGTTGCTGTGGGTGTTAATTCTTCTCTTTTAAAATAGTATGTCATTTATAATTGTAATTTTGCAAAAAAAAATGTAAAGTAATACTATTATAAAAAATATGTACTATTATCAAAAAGTTACTGCACCTTCAATCTCAGTAAATTTACATAAATATTTTACAACAAATATACCAGAACTTTTTACTGATTTCAGTTCTGTGTAAGCTGTAATTATAATTTTACAAAGTAAAATAAAATCAATTATTAGAAAAAACATGTATAATTTGACAAAATTTACAATTGTCTTGTAAAAGAAAACTATTCTACAGTTAAATCCTATAGTGAGGCTTCTACTATACGTATATTCAAAAGGTGGTTCCATTAAGAATCTTACTACCACAAGAAAATTTCCTCCAACTTTCTTTTGCAGATCAGGGTATTCTGTTTCAAACAACCATAGGAATTCCTGCTTGATCGTCAAAGACATCAATGTTAACTTAGCAAAGCACAGAGGATACAATTCACCTGTAACCTTTAACAGCAGCAACAGTTTCTTGATATACATAAGGAACCAGAAAATTTAATTGTGTTGTCTAGAGAGTTATGTGAGCAGGAAATCCTTCTAGACCAAAACTAATTCCAGTTTATTAGTCGACGCTCTTCTGGTAATTGAGTAGATATTTCTGATACAAGCCAAAACACCAGCACCTCATATGAGACAGTAGAGAGTCTACAGGCAACTAGCTGAAGCATGAGGGGGCTATGATGACATCTTAACATGTTGTTTGAGTGGTCCTGGCCTTAAAGGTAAGAATCAAGACCAAACTATTACTAGAAAAATTAGGTCTTTGTGATCATCACAGAGATATGAAGTTTTCATAATAAAAGTAATATTGTAATACTTACCTGAACACCTGAATTAGCCCTGGTCACTGACCAACGGTACCACAGGTAACTCATTTGTCCAGATTTTACCTGCAGTGTTGGTAGCGCTGACAGTTTAAATATGATATTGTTAAACTACAATAAAGTTTTGTACATACTTACCTGGCAGATATATACTTAGCTATAGTCTCCGACGTTCCGACAGAATTTCAAATCTCGCGGCACACGCGACAGGTAGGTCAGGTGGTCTACCTTACCCGCCGCTGGGTGGCGGGCGTATGAACCAATCTATCTCTCCAGCCAGATTTTTTTCTTTCACCTGTCTCCTGAGGGGAGGCTGGGTGGGCCATTAGACGTATATATCTGCCAGGTAAGTATGTACAAAACTTTATTGTAGTTTAACAATATCATTTTTGTACATGAACTTCCTCCTTAAAACCCACATTACCATCAATCGCCTGAAGCTCACTCACTCTTCTGGCGGAAGCTAGAGCCATCAAAAACAGAGTCTTCCTGGTAAGGTCTCTGAATGAGGCTGAATTAGGGGGTTCAAACCTAGAGGACCCAAGGAATTGAAGGACTACATCCAAATTCCAGCTAGGTGTCTTAGGAGACTGCATTTTCGTTGTATCAAAAGACCTAATAAGGTCCTGTAGGTCCTTATCTTCCGATAAGTTGAGGCCCCTGTGCCTGAAGACATTCACCAACATACTACGATAGCCTTTAATCGTCGAAACGACTAAGCCACATTCTTGTCTTAAGAATAAAAAGAAGTCTGCAATTTGATTCACAGAGGTACTGGAAGAGGAAACGTTATTCCTCTTGCACCATCTTCTGAAGACATCCCACTTCGACTGGTACACTCGTAAGGTGGAAGACCTCCTCGCTCTAGCGATTGCCTTAGCAGCTGCTGACGAAAAGCCTTTCGCTCTGACCAGTTTCTGGACAGTCTGAAGCCAGTCAGACTGAGAGCGGGGAGGTTTTTGTGGTACCGGTCGAAGTGGGGCTGTCTGAGTAGATCGCTCCTTAGAGGAAGCGATCTTGGAAAATCACTCGCCATTCCAGCACCTCTGTGAAAACTAATCTTGTGCTGGCCAAAAGGGAGCTATCAAAGTCATCCTCGCGGAATCTGACTCTGCGAACTTTTTTAAAGTCAACCCCAGAATCTTGAAGGAGGGAAACGCGTATACATCGAGTTCTTTCCAATCGAGTAGGAGAGCGTCTATCCCTATTGCTCCTGGATCCGAGATGGGCGAGCACTACAGATCCAGTCTTTTTTTCTTTGAAGTTGCAAACAGGTCTAAGAGAGGCCTGCCCCACAACTTCCAAAGGCTCTGGCAAACATCTTGGTGCAGAGTCCACTCTGTGGGAAGGACCTGATCTTTCCTGCTGAGGAGATCTGCCCTTACATTCCTTTCTCCCTGTACGAATCTGGTGAGAAGTTTTATCCCCCTTTCTTCTGTCCACAGAAGAAGATCTCTTGCTGTTTCGTACAGAGAGAAGGAATGCGTCCCCCCCGTTGCCTGATGATGCCAGAGCCGTGGTGTTGTCCGAGTTTATTTGCACAACTGCTCCTGTCACATCTGACTCGAACTCCTTCAGAGCAAGCCACACGGCTATTAGTTCTTTCCTGTTGATGTGCCAGGAAGACTGGTCCCCCACCCAGGTTCCTGACACCTCCTTGGTTCCCAGTGTCGCTCCCCAACCTGTTTTCGACGCATCGGAGAACAACACCAGGCTGGGGTTCTGGGATTGAAGAGGCAGTCCCTGCGAGAACTTGTTGGGATCCGCCCACCATGCTAACTCCTTGATTTGATGAGAAATTGACAGGGAGAACTTCAAATCCTGAGAAGGACGACTCCAATTCCGATGAAGAAAGAATTGGAGCGGTCTCAGGTGCAACCTTCCTAGGGAAACAAATTGCTCCAGTGAGGAGAGCGTCCCCAGCAGACTCATCCACTCCCTCACTGTGCATACTTCTTTCCCTAAGAGGTTGTTACTTTTTCGAGTCCCCGGGCTATCCTCTCCTGTGACGGAAAAGCCCGAAAACTCAGAGAGTTCATCTGGATCCCCAGATAAACGCACTCTTGAGCGGGAATCAGATTTGACTTCTGCAGATTGACCAGAAGTCCTAAGGAATAAGTCAAATCCAGGGTTTTCTTCAAGTCCTTCAGAGACAAACGGATCTCTGGGAATTGGCCCTTCCCTTATAAGCCAATCGTCGAGATAGAGCGAAATCCTCACCCCTTCTAGGTGAAGCCATTGTGCCACATTCCTCATGATGGCCGTAAAGACTTGGGGGGCCGTGGAGAGGCCAAAACACAGGGCCCTGAATTGGAAGATTCTTCCCCCCCATCATGAATCTTAGAAACTTCCTCGAGGAAGGATGGATTGGTACGTGGAAGTAAGCGTCCTGTAAGTCCAAGGACACCATCCAGTCCCCTGGACGGAGTGCTGCTAACACCGAGGCAGTGGTCTCCATCGTGAACTTCTTCTTTTCGACGAAGAAGTTCAGGGCGCTTACGTCCAACACCGGTCTCCATCCCCCTGAGGATTTCGGAACTAGGAACAGGTGTTGTAAAAAGCCTGCCGAAAGATGATCTGCCACTAGTTCGATCGCCTCCTTTTCCAGCATCTGATCTACCGCTAGTCGGAGGGGTTGATTCATGATGGGGTCCCTGTATCTGGCCGTCAACTCCCTCGGGGTATTCGTCAAGGGAGGCCTCGAAGAGAACGGGATGAGATAGCCCTTTCTCAAAATTGACAGGGTCCAGGCATCTGCGTCTTTCTGGGCCCAGACTTCTGCAAACTGTAAAAGCCTGGCACCTACAGTTGTCTGAAGGACTTGAGTCTTACTTGGGAGGCTTGATTGACTTCGTAAAAGTCCTCCCTCTTCTATTTGGTTTCCGACCTCTGAACGAAGAGGATCTAGAGGTAGAAGCCCCTCGAAAGGGTTCCTGAGAGGTCGGCTTACCTTTCTTCGTCTTAGTCTGGAAGGTAGGGCGCGGCTTCCTTGCAGACTGCGCTAGAAGGTCCTGCGTAGCTTTGGCAGAGAGAGCCTTCGAAATGTCTTGAACCAGGTGTTAGGAAACAGCTGCGTAGAGAGAGGGGCAAAAGCAAAGACGATCTCTGAGCATGTGAGACAGACTTTGTTAAAATTGGCAAAATACTGATCTTTCTTCAAGACCCCCTGCTCCAAACAGTGAAGCTATTCGCTGGCCCCATCCCTCACCGATTTATCCATACAGGATAAGACACAATTCAAATCCTCCGGAGAAAACGTGTCCGGTCCTTGAGTTTTCTTGGCTAGGACTCCGAGGGACCAATCGAGAAAGTTGAAAACTTCCAAGACTCTAAAAATGCCTTTTAGAATGTGATCTATTTCATTCATTGCCCACGTAGTTTTAGCCGAATTCAAAGCTGATCTTCTAGTGGCGTCTACTAGTGCCGAAAAATCTGCGTCAGCTGAAGACGGAAGGCCCAGTCCCAAGGGTTCTCCTGTCTCATACCAAAATCCTGTCCGTCCTGAAAGCTTCGACGGAGGGAAGGCAAACATTGTTTTCCCCGCTTCCTCTTTAGTACGCATCCATGAACCGAAACTCTTGAGCGCTTTCTTCATAGAAAGAGTTGGTTTCATTCTCACACACGAAGATCCTTTCGTTGCTTTCGCTGTGGAGAACAACGAGTGTGGAGAAGGAGGAGCAGTAGGGCTCAAAGACTCTCCGAACTCCTGAAGGAGAAGCTCTGTGAGCTTCTTGTACGAAGAAACTGCTGCCGATGTATTAGTTTCTTCCTCAGAGGCTTCCTGGTCTTCTTGAAGAGGAGAACGAGGATGAGGGTCCTTATGAGAATCCTTAGATGATTTCCTAGCTGGGGTACAGTGCGATGAAGGAGACAAACGTCTTGAATGAGGAGAAGATTCCAAAGTAGAGTGGCGTACAGGAGAACGACGAGTCGTAATAGAAGGACGCTTATCCGAAAATTCTTGTCTAATCTCGCATTCCTTCCTAAACGAAGACAAACTCTTAACAGCAAAAGACCACGTCTATCCCTAGAAAGACCACGTCTATCCCTAGGGAAACTACGAGAGGGAGAGCGCCTACTATAATCCTGGCGCCGATCGTGAGGAGAGCGGCTACTAGGCACCGAGCGCCTATCTGTCACAGGGCGCTTAGGGGAATCCTGGCGCCTACCAAGCGGCGAAACGTTGCTAAAAATAGGGCGCCTATCAGGAGCAGGGCGCTTGAGAGGCTCTTGATGCCTACGAAGCGGAGAGCGGCTGCTATGCTCCGAGCGCTTAAATGGAACAGGGCGTTCGACGAGATCTTGGTCCTTACCAAGGGGAGAACGTCTGTAAGGCTCCGAGCGCCTAACAGAAGCAGGGCGCTTGAGGCGTTCTTGACTTCTAGCAAGAGGAGACCGATCAGGAGTAGGGAGTCACGAGAATGAAGAGCGCCTACTAGGAGAACGAAGCAAACGAGGATCAAGGCGTCTTTCTCCAGGAGAACAGCTACTAAAAGAAGGACGCTTACCAGGAGCAGGGCTCCTACTAGACTCTTGATGTCTTACAGGGGAGGAGCGAACTCCATGCGATGAGCGCCTACCAGTCACGTTATCCGACGTCCGACGACAGTAGTCGGAAGGAGAAGCGCGCCTACTTTCAGAAGGGCATTCCCTAGGTTCTCTGAGAAGGCGAGGAGAAGAAAGACGAGACGGAGACGAAGAAATAAGTCTTCTACGACCTGAGCGACTCTCTCTTCTTGCACGAACTCTAGAAGAAGGAGAAACAGAAGGGGCTGAGCATCTACCCGAGGCAGGAATCCGATCTGGGGAAATATCTTCATAGTCCAAGGAGCGCCTATCCGACGAATGGCGTCTCTCGACACCTCCGAGCGGGAGTGGTGTTCCTCTCGTGAAATGTTACGATGTGGTAGAAGTATCCTCAAAAGAAGGAGATCGCCGATTACAAGGAGAGCGCTCTTCCGACGAAACGCGCCTCGATCTCTTGATAGGGAGAGACAAATCCTTCCTTCTACGCGATCTCGATGCCAAGGAGTCCGCCAAGGGCTGTATCTGAGCTTGTAGGCCCGCTAGCACTCGAGAAGGAGAGTCCCCAGGATCTTCTTCCGAAGCAAGCTCAGCGCGAGGAGCGGGAGAAGGAGAGCGATCACTGGATCTCCTAGGCTTCTTTGCTTGCAAGGAAGCTACATCAGAAAAGTCTTCTGGGCTGGATGCTAACATACTGAAGGGAGCCTCCGCAGCCCTCTTCAACGGGCGTGACGCCTCCTTAGAGCTCCAACCACGCTTCGGCGAAGGAGAAGAGGACGATGAAAAACACTGACGAAGAATATTCTTCTTCTTACGATCCAAGGCAGCCTGGGAGCGAACTCAGGATCTGCCGAGGGGACGCCTGACCGGTGGGGGCTCTCCCTAGCCCTCCTGCGGCTTTCGACTTTTCCTCCTCCACTGGAACTGGGAGTCTGGAAGAGGTCTAGGCCTGGAGGCACTAAGGAGCCGGTCAGACGCACCCTCCACATCACTGGGTACACTGCACTTATCATCACTGACACTCTTACCTTGATCAGTACGAAGATTCTTGTCTTCCTTAGAACACAAGGAAGCTTTTGAGGCCGCCGCCTCCGAAGACGAATCTACGGCTTCGGTGCGGGGAGCAGGAGCTGAGACCTGGGAGGAAGGTTCTAAAACTACATTAATGTTAGTTTCATTCTCACTCATTCTCGACCTGCTCGAACTCCTTGAAGAAGCTTACGTACCCTATCCCTTTCAAGTTTCCTAATATAAGAAGAAAGAGCCTTATATTCATCTTCGTTCAAAACCTCACACTCTTGACACGGGTTACTAAACGAACATTCATTCCCCCTACATTTAACACAGATAGTGTGAGGGTCAACCGCAGCTTTCGGTAACCTCACCTTACATCCATCAGTCAAACATACTCTAAACAAAACCGGAGTTTTGGAAACAGAATCAAAATCAGACATTCTACAGGAAAATCCAGCGCAAAGTCAATAACGGTCCACAATCAGCGTATGCCAAGCCAAAATAGAGCGAATACTTCACCAAAATGTCCAAATCAATCTCCAGGCAAGCGAGAAATGAAGAATATATCGGAATGAAACGACAACAGTTGTTATCGCTTCAGCGACAGAAAAAAATCTGGCTGGAGAGATAGATTGGTTCATACGCCCGCCACCCAGCGGCGGGTAAGGTAGACCACCTGACCTACCTGTCGCGTGTGCCGCGAGATTTGAAATTCTGTCGGAACGTCGGAGACTATAGCTAAGTATATATCTGGCAGGGAAGTTCATGTACAAAATACCCACTTTGTGGGTAAATCTGTGGGGATATAGTTTGGGCTGGTCAGTTACCAGGGCTAATTCAGGTGTTCAGGGAATGTATTGCAATATGAAAGTCATTGTCACATTCTTGGACACCCAAAATTTGTTCAGAACTTTCCTCCTTTCCTCAATTACACCCTTTAAATGTCTTCCTCCTTTTCTTGACTAACTATTTTGCCCGGAACTTTAGTGGAGCAATTTTCTCTTTATCTCAACTATGACCCTCTCCATTGCTACTACAATGTTTGTTCTCCATCATCAACCTCCTCTGTTCTTCACTCTTTCTTTTATTCTTTGGGACTGCTCACAGTAGAGTGTGCTATTTCCACCATCTTCTGAAGCTTCCCAACTGTAAATTATACAGTGCATCCATCATTCCTAAAGCAACTAGCTTTATCTATAATTTTCTCCCAAATCTACTCTCCTCTCTGCTTTGCTTGCATTCTCTATTTCTCATTTACTTATACGATCCTCCATTTTCTTGAATCTCTTAACTGATTTCTTTGCTAACTCCCCTGGTGTTTACATATCCTCATCCTACTCACAGGAGTCACATACTTGTACTACTTGATGTAAGTACATCCTTCCTTGAAAATAAAAAATATTTGTTCATCACACTTGAAGCACACTGCTTTAGATATGTGATAATGGGACTTAGCAGATGATAAGAAAACCAGCTAATACAGAAGTATCATGACCAACACTCATAGCAAAGACCAGAAAACCTGAGAAAAGAGGAAATAAAATCTAAATCTGATGGGAAATCAGATAGAAAGACCACCAAAGAGAGAGCAGTGTAGAGACAATTCATTTTACACTGGTCCCCATACAGGGGGATATCTGATATATAATGTTTAAGATGATAATGAGCATATTATTAAGTTAATGTTTCGAACATAGTGTATATGAAACATACAATTTATTTTAAAGACCTTTATATTTTACTGTATATGACAAAATGAATAAAAACTCAAGATGGCCAATTGACAAATTTCATCCAGAACATGGATACCAGTTATATATAGGTTATTTATTGTAAGGGGGGGCATAACTCTCCTTAACTGGGTAACTTTCTTCACTGTAGTGACGACTACAAGAACCAATTTTGTATGGGCTATTATTCTGCCTACCTAATTAAGTACATATCAGGATTTGCCATTACATCATTATCATCTAAAAAGCTGTAACATTCTCAGGCATAACAAATATACAGCAATATATAGTCTGTTTATGGTACTGGTCTAGCAGACACTCACTTACACTATACAACTACAGACACTCACTTACACTATACAACTAACGGAAAATGTGATCCTCCTGGAGCCATAGCCAATGAGTCTGACAGTTTCATTACTACAACTTACTAGCAACTTACTGTTAAGATATTGGATAAACTCTTACTGGCAAGTTGCCAGGGAACAATAATAAAGACTTAAGACTTGATGGCTGCAGCTATTAGTATTGGCGCATACTATACTAAAAAAAAAACTTACCCAATTTTCTTTCTGCTGGAGGGAGAAGAAACTTTGGCCACATAAGTCTGATTCACCAATCCCATCACTGAAGACTCTCAATTCTCCCTCAAACTGTCTTGGCAGAAATAATGGGCTAGCAAGCTTAATGTCACAGAAAGCATTCTTTTCAGATGTATCACTACAAGACCTCAGATTCACTTTTACTTCTTCTAGTACTTCTTCAGCATCCACAAGTATAAGAGTACAATTTCTGACTCTTAGTAAAAATTCCATTGATACACTAACACTCATGAGAAGTACAGGATGGAAAATCTTGAAGCCAATGCCAACGTAACATTCTACATGAGTTCTTCTCTCATGTAAATCACTTCTAAAAAACCTTCTCAAGCCAGATGCTTCAAAATCTGAGGGAGAAAGGGGTTAACATAATCAATAAAAAGTAATAAACTTGGAATTTGTTTCAACAAACCCTTCAATCAACAATTGCCTATCCTGTGTTTTCAGCACTCATTAGACACTCTCCACGAAGAGGAAGAACGCCTCCATCTGGTATGGTATGCATTCAAAGGCACTTAGCATCTCTGGTGGTAAGTAATTCCTTCTGCCTGGAAAACAATAATACACCCCTGAATTTTTTGCTCCCATATTTTAGTGCAGTATACATATCTATAATTATTTCCTCCAAAATTAATCAATGTTTATCTGTATTTTCCAATTAGCCTTTCTTATTTCTACTTTGGTGATGGTTTGTGCACAATTTCTGTAAATTCTTAAACAATCGTTAGTGAGCGGTGTTTCTTCACTGGCTGGAGTACTACAAACACCTATTCCTACTCTAAATACATATTTTTCTTTGAACAGCTCTTTACTTTCTTGTCAGCTATATAATGTACAGTATATTTTCTCTACTTTTTTTGTGTGAATTCTGAGTATTCTTGTTACCCTTACTTTATATCGTTTTTGGTGTTAGACATAGAGTTTATTTTTAGTATGCTTCATTTTTGAGTTTACCACAATTTTTGTACACATCTCTTTTACTACCTTTATTTGAAGTTGTATTTAAGGTAGCATAGCATTTTCATTAACCTCTGATTATTACCTTATTTCTGATGCACTGACTTTGGTAATAATCATATAACCATATCACACCGACATTTTTATCTTTTGATAAAGACATATTTGGATGTATTTAACATAGCTAAAACATAGGTGCACTGATCTAGGAAAAGGACTCCCACTTGTGGAGCGCATGCAGTGGCCAGATAATTACACTTCAGCATATAAGTACTATTTGCATGGATTAGTCTCAGTTCAGTGGCTTTTTTCTAATGTCTTTGACACAGATGAGTAATCAGCATCTGAGCCCCCTAAGACCCCCTCAATATCAACCATGGTCAGGGTCTTCCCTTTTGGATCAGTGCCTCGGAATCATTAAAAATTGAAAAGTTAAAAAATTACCATTTCATTACTCTACACAACCACATGGAGCTCAGCTAACTTACAAGAGCTTTGAGACAACCTACCAGGGAAAGTGTGCAAGGTATGGGCAGCCACACTCGTGCCTAACCAATAACTGGTGATACGTCACCACCAACTCTTGTGACCTGCCAGCATGACTTGAGGCATGGTTGCTTTCTGCTGGTTCTGAACAGATGACCTTCATTGTCTTCACTACTGATTCAATAGACCTGACAGACATTAGCTTCTACATCTTCATTCATAGGTCTTCCAGGTTATTCCTCCAGTTCTCTTGGCAAGGCAAGGTTTACGAGTTAAGGGACCTTTTTCTCAGGCCAGCAATAGCCCAACAAGTGTTCAACTCAGTACCCATCTCACCTGCTGCTTCAGATGTATCAGATTGTTGAGATGCTTAAAAAACTTATTAGTAATACTGGTTAAAATTCACAAGCTTTGCAATCACCTCCAGAACCTTTTTGATCTGTGCCTGTAACTGTCTACTTTTATCAACTGAGAAAAGTAAGGCCTAATGCCTTCAAAGAGTAAGATATGTTGGTGCTCCAAGCTTATTACAACCAGGTATTCCACACTAAAACCTGACTTGTCATATTTCCCAAGCTTTGTCAAAAAGACATGGGCAATTCTTCCCAAGTTCAAGCAGCACCACTTTTTCTAATTCCCTTCCATGCCAGCTGAAGCAATGAATGATTATGACCTTACATCATGCTCATTCACAGCTTTGAGACTATATCCTTTCTTTTTTAATGAGGGCTTGCAATTTTCTTGTCATTTGGTGCACCTTAAATCTGAGGTACTGAAGAACATTATCTATATCTGCCTGAGACAGGTAATCTTAAATGCAAAGGAAGACCAGTATCAAGTTCAGAGCATTGCATATAAGGCTAGGGGGTCAAGACTGCTTCCAGTTCCCTAGATGTTAATTCTAATTCAAAATTTAATAATTTTATCCAAGAGATTTAAAAGCTACAAATCAATATGTACTCCTTGCAGGTCAAGGTTTATCATTATCAGAAAGAGGGGCAGCCCATTAGACTCTTCCTCAACCTCACAGGTCATATTTCATTTCTCCATGAGTATAGCACTCTAAGGCTCTTATGCCTAGTTGATTGGGTAGGTATGATTTAATTTGATGTGACCAGCCTTGAAAAGTATAGCCTATGACCTTACAGACAAGGTTCTGGTACATTTCATGACCCTTTTGTTAGTCCAAAGAGCTTTGATCTCTTGTTCAGTCACGATCAGATGGTCACATATCTCAGCAACCTGGTACAGTCTAATTTCAATAACACAAGCATCCCACCTAACCTACATAGCTAATCTGGCAATAGGAGGGACTGTGAAATCAAATTTATCAATTTACAGGATGTACCCACCTGCCAACCCTTCATTTCTTGTAGTGAGTCCAAACAACTGAGGAAATAATCTAACAACCACCAAGGGGGCCAAGTATTCCAGATGTATATCTGGCTAGGTGTAAGTGTTGCTATTCTTCATTTTGGAGTGTTTAAGGAATGCTGAACTGGCAGGATAAGGAATTCTAAATTAATGGGTGTAAAAAATAAATCGAAATTTTCATATTTAATCACGAAATTATTTTGTTCATTACCAAATAAAAATAAAAGCAGCACATGTGATTCATAAAAGTAACATTTTTTAGAAGGAAATTCTATAACCATACTGAAATGGTATCCTGAACAATAATTTCTTGTCAGATTATACCACACATCTAAAATAACTGGTTTGAGACTGAAAACTGGAAAGTCAGTTACTCAATGTCCTGAAATTTAAACTAATTATGTTTATGTTTATTACAAAAAATGTTATTGTTATAATACAATTAAGTTTGTTCATACTTACCTGGCAGATATATATATAGCTGTATTCTCCGAAGTCCGACAGAATTTCAAAATTCGCGGCACACGCAGTGGGCGGCCAGGTGGTAGTACCCATTCCCGCCGCTGGGAGGCGGATATCAGGAACTATTCCCATTTTCTATTCATATTTTATCAGTGCCACTGTCTCCTGAGGGGAGGTGGGTGGGCACTTTAATTATATATATCTGCCAGGTAAGTATGAACAAACTTAATTGTATTATAACAATAACATTTTGTTCATGAAACTTACCTGACAGATATATATATAGCTGAATCCCACCTTCGGATGGTGGGAAGAGACAGAATAGGATTTTTTGGGAAACTAAATTAGTAGATGATATACATCTTGGTTCCTCACCTGTTAGCATAGCCGACTTCGTGATTACTGTCACCAAAGTCTGCTTCTGCGTACTAGAGTTGCCAGCGAGGTAGAGACCTGTAATGCTGGTGCGCTCTAGATGATCTGTCAACGGGGGCGTGACCACAATGTGACTAGACCATATGACCATACTTCTGAGGGCAACGAAGCTAAAACCACCACCTGACCTAACCTATCAAAGTTAGTTCCATAACTTCTAGGCTAAAGAAAAGGAACGCGCCTCAAGCAACCAATCCTTCAAGTTAAAAGCAGCACCTATCCCTTTTCTATAGGATAGGATTCGTGTTGCTTGCTGCCCCCAATAATATATCTACGGATATGTATGATCCTAGCGACTTACAGATCTCAAATGTCGTCTTCACATCCCGTCGGGAGTGTGAAGCGAACACAGAGTTGCTTCGCTAAAGCGTGGCACTCAGGATGTTACTGAGTGTCATGCTTTGTTGAAATGCTTCCGAGGCCGCGCCCTCACCTCTTGAGCATCATATAAGAAAAAATCTCAAATCTTTATGCAAACATAATGAATGAGACTTCTTAAAAGAACTCCTTGACTATAATGCCAGGGTGTTCTTGGACATGAAGCAGTCTGGTCTTTTACGGAACACGCAGATTGTCCGTTGACCTCGACTTTCTATAGTTTTATCAAGATAAAACTTGAGAGACCCGACAGGGCACAGGACTCTCTAATGCCCTTGCCCAATAATTTGTGCCATACCCTTGTCTCCAAGCCTTCGGGTCAAGGGTTAGACAGGTTTTCGTTCTTATCAAGAACGGAAGGCTTAGAGGACAGACCGCATATGTCCTTTGTAAAGCTAAAACTTCTGATGATGGCTAAAACCTCACTAACCCTTTCTTGCCGTGGCTAGAAGCGGTTAGAATGTTAGCCTTTCTGGTCACATGTATTAAGTTCGCAGAAAGGATAGGTTCGAAATGCTTTTGGCATCAGAAACTCAGACTACGTCTAAGTTCCATGCCGGAACCTGCGATCCAGAGAATTTCAAGATCTCCCCAGACCTCAAAGATCGTGAAGCTTTGTTGTTTGACAGAACCGAATCTCTGAGCCTAGAGGCCGTCAACAACATATTTGCATATTCTACAATAGTTAGGACTTCTAGCTTATCTCATACTTCATACGGAAAGATAGAACCATAAAGAAATTCACAGAGGTCGAGGTCGAGGAACAGTCATTTCCCTTCACTATCTCCAGAAACGGCCCCCTCCGATTGAACACTGAAAATAGGCAGCACTGCTTTGCCTTGGCCAAGAGACTGCCATTAATCTTGAAGATCTTATCGCTTCTCGATAGTCTGAACGCCTTCAGACTCAGAGAGGAGAGATATTAGATACTTCACTAAGTGACGATGTTAGATTACACCGATTCTCTCGGGAAGGGTCTTTGGACAATTCTCTGAATTACATGACCTCTGTGAATCCAACCTCTTAGAGGCCAACATGTGGCGACTAAAGCTAATCCTCTAGGATCATGAATAAGGGAACAACTTAAGAGGAAGCTCCTTCGTCTTCAATATTACGAAAAACTTAACGAAAGGACGCCCTCAGTCTCTCCTCAACTTTCGACATACTTCTAAGTGAGGATTACTCAGACGTCAGTAGTTGTTGCCTTCGATCGAGAAGACCCGCACGGACGTGCACTAGTTTAACGAACCTCTTGAGGATCGTTATGTTCCGTGCCCAAGCCCATAACCAACTCTCTCTTCTTGAGCTATGAGAGAGCTGAGAAATTATCCGAGATGATTTGGGCCACTCGATCCAAACTCACCCTTCGAGGAACTGGAGAGCCGACCAATTTGGCTTCCAATTCTTTCAGACAATGTGCCAGAACATCTGTTCCTCTGTTCGGATGTCTGGAACCCTCTCGCTATCTACCGAGGTGATCCTCAAGCCGTTGAGAGAAAATTAGAATTATTACTAGATCTTTGATGCTATTCCAATTTCTTTGTGAGGAAAAATTGTAGAGGTCTGAATTGCTGTTGATTCAGGGAAAACAAGCTTCTCCAGCGAGGAAATGGTCCCCAGCAAACTCATCCATTCCCTCACTCAGCCTGCTTCCTTCCCTAAATAAGGCTGCGCTTTGCATAAGCAGGAGAGCATTATTATAGTGCTATGCCGCGGTAGATTCGTACAGAATTCTGTTACCGTGCGGTAAACCCGCACTGAACAAGTATAAGAGATATCTTGTTGAAATTTTCTAAGTAAACGGAAGGCATGTTCATTCATGATTACTAGAAATTTCCTCAACCCGAGGCTAAAATCCATGATTGTAGGGCAGAGAGACGGCTTATTCAGCCATTCCCGCAAGGGAAAGAGACATAACCAACCGCGCATGTCACCGAGCTAGCCGGTACTGCGTAGATCACAGTAACAGCAGCCTTGTTCATCGTCTCGCACTATCTGCCTGAGTTGCCAGCTACTCCTTTTACGAAGGGATAGGTATGAAATTATCGAGCAAAAGGAAACTCTCAAGCAGCCTATTTAAACGAAACAGAATTCGCTAAATACAGAAGCTGAGTTGGTGTTGTCGTAACAATACCTGAAGAGTTGTTCTTACTCCGAAAACTCTTGGAAGGTTGAAGGGAGTGTCAATTAAATACATTAGAACAACAGTTCTTTCGGCTTCTATCCGCAGAGGTAAATACGATATGCGTATATGACTTGACCCATGCGTTAGCAAAATGACGCAAAGATAAACTACGTAAGTATTGTAGTAATTTGAACATCGAATTCTCTACTACATCTTTCCTCGACGAGGAAGAGAGAAAGAAAGGAAAACGACTGTCCACGTTCTAATGAATGAGACTTTTTAAAAGAACTCCTTGACTCTTTGCCAAGACTCTTTGCCAAGAAAAGGGAGTAATATTCGAATAGAGATCATCAAGAGAGAACCGAGGATCGAAAAGGACCGTTCAATGTTCTTATGATATTGGACATAAGACTTCCTGGATCTAGTCTACAAGTCTTTTTCTTACTCCCCGGATGAGCCTCTGAAAATGAATGAGAGCTCTTCCGAAATTTGTTAATGAGTTTATCCGCTTAAACGATCAAAACGTTAAAATCTATGTCAATGAGAACTACCCCATTTATGAGGGGTCCCCCACTTAATTGACAAAACGTTTAGTATCTTGACAATGGGGAAAACGTCCTTACTTGACAAAACTATTAGCACTTTGCTAATAGGGGAAAACCCTTTAGCATGACCGAAAGTCACCCAGGAATCCGAGTATATAATCTTCCCGATTCTCAGAGAAATCGATGAAGAGGAAAGAGGGATCGAAGAAAAAATTCGGGTATGTCTCTCCGCTAACTCCGAATCCTTTTTTAAAAAATTTCTGTAAAGGAATGTCCTGTGAGAGTCCTGAAAAAACCTCCTCTTGACGAGCGTTTAGAAAGCGTCAAGCATCCTAAGAAACGTCCTGAACAGCAAATAAGACGCCTTCTACAAGTCTTTTCTCTCGCAAAGCGTCCTGCCTAGCTTCCACCGAAGCGTCCTGGCGAATGTCCACAAAAGCGTCCTCATAAGCGTCCTGCCGAGCGTCCTCAAAAGCGTCCTGCTTAGCGTCCTGGAAAGCGTCCTCCTGAGCGTCCTCAAAAAACGTCCTGCTTAGCTACGAGCGTGTCTGAGCAGAGAACACCAAGTCTTCTGAACGACGTTTCAGAGAGGAACTCATTGAGCGCCCTGATGCATGCAAGGCCCGCCAAGAGGCGTCCTGGCGAGCGACCTTGCCAACATCTCAATGTTATGACGAACCGCGTTTTGCGTATGACGTTGAATATTTTCAAGGGACGTCCTCATGCGAGTCTCCATGGAGAGCCGCACGCTGCTCCTGAAGTGTGTGAACACTAAAGGAAGACTTATGGCTTTCGTCTTCAAGACGGGCCTTAAAGACCTTCAAACTTCTACAAAGACAGTGGCCGCCTGTGCGACAACTTGCGTCTTAGTAATGCAAAAGAACATCTCCAGAAACGCACTCAGCAAAGGAACGCCGAGCGTCCGAAAGACACCCTCGCAAGGTGCTTGCCGAGCGTCCTGGAGAATGTCTCTACTTATAGGACGTCGAGCACCTCCAAAAGCTTCCTCACGTCTAAATTGCCCTTCTTATGCCGAACCAGAGACATAAGTTGTTTGACTGTGCAAAGCAGCTTGCCGGACGTCAAACTTATCAGCTTGCTTTTTCGAAGTAAAGCGAACGTTACATAACGTATACGGAGCGCCATGAGGAGAGGAGACGAATACTGAGTTGCTCCTCCAAAAGGTGGAATCTAGAATGTCCTTGATTACCAAATTCTTTTGGAATGCTAGCGAGATTGAAACAGCTCTAACTTCATGAGCGTTCACTCGCAGGAGGCTCAAATCACTCTTCTGGCAAGATGAATGAGCCTCCTTAATAATGTATAAATGATGTATAAATGAGCGTTCACTCGCAGGAGGCTCAAATCACTCTTCTGGCAAGATGAATGAGCCTCCTTAATATGTCCCTTAGGAAAAGAGCCAGTGCATTCTTCGAAAAGGGTAAATGTGGTCTCTTACTCTTTCATCCTCTCGTGACGAGAGAGAGGACGTGAAGCGTCCTCTTCTCTAAAAGCTTCTTTAGGAGGCGCGAGTCCTTCCGAGAGCTCCAACCCCTGTGTGGGGAGGACGCCTCGGAGGACGAGAAGCAATCCTTCAAGATTCGTGCACGTGCTCGATCGGCCTGGGAAGCGACAACAGGACCTGCCGAAAGGAAGCCAGATCAGCATGAAAAACCCGTAACCCTCCTTCGGCTTTTGACATGCCCTCTCCCTGGTTTTCCTGGGAGTCCGACAGAGGTCTAGGCCTAGAGGCGTTATGGGGCCGATCTGACGTTCCCTCCTGACGAGAGAGAGGACGTGAAGCGTCCTCTTCTCTAAAGCTTCTTAGAGGGCGCGAGTCCTTCCGAGAGCTCCAACCCTTGCGCGGGGAGGACGCCTCGGAGGACGAGAAGCAATCCTTCAAGATTCGTGCACGTGCACGATCTTTAGCAGCCTGGGAAGCGTCAACAGGTTCTGCCGAAGGGACGCCAGATCGGTGGGGAGCCCCCGTAACCCTCTTGCGGCTTTCGACATGCCCTCTCCCTGAGTCCTGGGAGTCCGACAGAGGTCCAGGCCTAGAGGCATTATGGGGCCGATCTGACGCCCCCTCCACAACACAAGGGGCACTACACTTCACAACACTGATTGGAGAGCGAGCACTTTAGTCTAAGATTACTTGATGTAATCCTCTAGCAGACACTTCTTCTAGGCCCGTAAGCCATACCACAGGGTTAGGCAAAATAAAATCTACAGGAGGTTAGAAGGTTCATTATTTCTAACTTCTGTTTACTGTGGAGGAAAACTCCTGATTCTAACCCGCTCTAAAATGCGTACATGAATCCTACTTCTTCCGTAATCAGTCACACATTACACTAATTACATTGAACTTATGCAAAGAAAACATGTAAACGTCATATATACTAAGCGAGTGTCTACCGAAAGTTCCGGTAGCCTCACCTTACCCCATGCAGACAACAAAGTCTGAAACTAGGCTAACTAGCTTCAGACATCAAATGCAATGAAAAAATTTACGATAGCGTATGCCTAGCCACAAATCCCAGTCAATAATCGAAAGAATAATTAGGATACTTAAGCGGCTAATGAAGTTTCAAAATCCTAGGCGGAGGTCTGTAAACAGTTGTTTACCGACCGGCGACAGAAAAAATATGAATAGAAAATGGGAATAGTTCCTGATATCCGCCTCCCAGCGGCGGGAATGGGTACTACCACCTGGCCGCCCACTGCGTGTGCCGCGAATTTTGAAATTCTGTCGGACTTCGGAGAATACAGCTATATATATATCTGTCAGGTAAGTTTCATGAACAAACCAGTAGACATGAGATACATGCAAAATGTATAAACAAAAGAGATCTAGCTACAAACATCATTAGTATAGATTGATATTGTTGATTTCCTGTTTTAGTACTGCCAATCTAATTGTCTGCTAGTGAAAAAATGCAATAATTTGTTCATCATCTTCCATTGTGCCACAGAGCCCATCAAACCTCAGCTGATTTTCCAATCCCTTCCCTTCTTTATGTTTTTTTAGCCATTTATAAACAACTTTTCTATCAACAGTGAGACTTTGGTGAGTTCAGTTTTTGAAATCTTGGCTCGGTGTAATTCTAATGAAACTCTCCTACTGGCTGTTGAAGTTTCCAATAGTGATCAAACAGCTTCTAGCTGATATGTTTGACACTTTTTTCTGATAAAGTGATCTTACATATTTTTCTTATCTAATCTCTAACCACAAGCATATTTAAATGTAATGGAAACTTTGGTGTGTTCATTATTTTCATTATGTAATCAAGTGATGAACCATGGAATTGCAATATAAAATTTGAGCCAACGGTCAAGCACTAGGACCAAAAGGTATAAAAAGGATTGCAGATGGGGCCAAAGGGTTGCTTGCAAGAACCTTAAGTAATGCCTACAGTGCACCATATGAGGTTCACTTATGGCACTATCCCCACATGGGAAGGTGGTGAACTACAGCATTCATCAAATATGATTTTTTGTTAAAAGTACTTAAACTACATATAGTACAACGTTATTTAATGTTTATTCTCCATTTTTACTAACACAATTAGTGTAACAATGAAAAACAAATTGTATAGTGAACAACATCTCTTCCTGAACAAGGTCTCAAAATGCTTTGACTACAGTATTCTCTATTATCAATAAGTATAACTTTCACGTTATTTTGTCATATTACAGATTTGACTGTGACTGTTACAAAATCCTGTGACTTTAGAATGAAATCATTTTTAATCATGTCTCTTCATTTGTTGTGAGGTAAGTTTCCTTTCAATCTAGCTTAGTTGCCATAACTGTCTAAACAAAACAGGCATATCCAAAGCTTGGTTATTTTCCGTACCCATAGGTGTAAATATGGTTTTGGGATGCAATGGTTTTGCAATGATATTGTAGAGAGCTCTTTCCATAAACACTTTAGTCAGAATTACTTTACTTATGGCCATAAAAGAATTATTTCAGTCTTACCTGTGGATAAAATATTCCATTCATCACAATCATAGGGAGACATACGATCATCAGGATGGTATGGACAATCATCATCTCCAACCACAAAGAGTAATTCTGAGTTTGGCAATTTTGAAATTTGAGAGCCCCATGTCCGTCGAATGGCATCGCGCTGCAAAAAGTGGTCACGAGCAGATATAACACCTATGATAAGGTGTTTGGAAGATACCTTACCTGAAAATATGCAGTGTGCTATCAATCTTAACATGTTAACAAATCAATAAACATAGGTAATATTGATGCAATCTTTTTTTATTAATTCAATTATTGAAAGGTATAAAGTTGGGGAAAGGGTAACACTTTTGATGTCAGGAAAAGTCTGAGGATAGGATACAAGAGTTGGTTGAGGACTGTATGGGTAACATTGAGCGTGATTGGAAAAAATGTTTGATAATGAACATATATGGCCAAAAAAATAGAAAAGAATGTGAATCTGGCTAGTGAGGCTTGGCGAGTACAAAAGGGAGGTTGTGCAAGGTGATTTAAAAGCAAAGATCAGTGACAAAGAAAGAGACTACACTGCTAATCAATATGGAGTTCATGGGGGTAAATAAGGATGGAAAGTCTTATTTAATTGTGCTTGAATAAGAGTTCATTTCGGGAATATGTACTGCACATGGTTTCCAAAGCTTATTCATATTACACTTAGGGAAGAGACAATGGTGATGACAACAGTTTGTTAAGTGTACTGAGTCAGTACAGAACAGATGGAATAGAAAGTTGATGAAGTGATAAGAAGAGGATTAAAAGAGAGGTGGAAGGAATATTTGAGAAGTACTTAAAATCCACATAATAGGTCATAGAACCTACAGGGAGCACTACTGTATTTTATTTTTATGGGTAGGATTAAAGAGGGTTACAAGAGGGGATAAAATTCAATGAGATGGGATGAGAAAATGACAGCTTTAGTGCTGAGAAAGACAGATTATGAGATACAACTGTATGGAAGAAGAGAAGATCATGCAGATTATACAAGAGAATATATAAGATTATTGAGAAGAAAGCAAGAGAACAGGATGAATATGAGCAAGAACTACAAGATATATAAAATAATGCATAAGAAAATATATGCACTGAGAAAGATTAATGAACAATTAGATCTCAGACTAAAGGATGTAAATGGAGTGATGCTGTCTTAAATTAATGAAGTTCTGGGTCAATGCAGTAAACAGTACATACATACATATATGTATCAGAGCTTTGTTGAATATAAGAAATAGAAGAGAGGGAGAGTTAAAGGACACAGGAGTGACACAGGCCAGTTTAAGCTTGAGAAAGCTTGTGGAAGTGGCTGTTACAAATAAGGTAATGAAACTGTTGAAGATAGGGGAAACAACAGGAGTAGAAGGAATCGTGAGAAGATGCAATACGATGGTCCAAGTGTGACTGAGGAGCTGATCAAGCTGTGTAAGGTATGTCTACTTAAGGAATAGCAACTCCTTTTGATTTCATGAATTCAAAACTAGCACTAAATCCACTGGACACATTATTTTTTACATTTGTGTTTATATACAAAAGGTATTAAAAAAGTTTTCAGCTTTACAATCCAAAAACGACCCATGGCAAATTTTGAAGTTATGAGCTACTTACCAACATCTTTTGAAACAGCACCTAGGTATATAAAGGCAAAAGTAGCTGCAACAACAGCTCCACCAATGAACAGCCATCTGCTGTCCATGCTTTCATCTTCCCTGAAAAATCAACAAAGGAAATTAAACATTATACAAAAAGTTTCACAAATACAACTGTCTTTCTTTCATTGATCTTAAGGGCAAATTCACACCACATTACAGAATTGTCACTGTTACCCTGACTAAAGCAGAGACACCCAAAAGGATAAAGTTCTCCCTCACTAAATGTATTACAGCTTCTATTCTCAATGAGCAATGTTGATTGTTAAAGTCAACTGGCTGGAGCAAAAGAATCAGGATCACCTTGTTAAGTAAAAATATGGCTATTTTAATTGAACTGTAATAAAGAATTGAAACCTACAAACATTATCCTCCACATCTCTCAACAGGAGTGACAATTAGGAAAAATTCAGTAATAAAATTAATAACTAAAGAAAAATTATTTAATTAGACAATTACTTTTTGTGCTTTCCTACTTCTACATCAGCGTACTACGAGTAATATATGAAAGGCATGTTTGTAGTATATCTAAGAAAAATGCAAATCACCTTAAAATCTGTTAATTGTCCTTATTGAAATACAAAATTACACCTTTCACATATAGCCATAAAGGTTCCACTGAGGCAATAACTAAGATGTTTGATCAACACAAAGATGGTCACATCTGCAGTCCTTTCCTCTGCAAGTTGTACAGACAGAGAAGTGGATCAACCAAAATGGGGGAACATGGAGCAGCTACATGGCCATCCATGACCCTGACAATGGCATCAGTCCTCTTTCTTCATAATAAGAGAAAATCTAGTCAAAAAGTCTCCTAGGTAGCATACAATGCACAGGACAAAAAACAAAAAGGAACAATGGAAAATTTTGGTTGTAATAATCTAAGCTACAGCACACAGGGAGGTAGCAATAAAGCACATCTGCACACAAGAAAGCAGCAGTAGGAAGAAGGGATGGCATGTGTGAGCAGATTGTGGGTAATCCCCCCTACCCCATTCTCAAGCAGTTAACGTACCTTGCTATTAAAGCTTACAGCCATTCCTGTGTGTGCTGAAGGATAAATCCACATAAGAAAGGTGTTGAGTTTTTATCCCTGCAGGAACAAACTTAGTTATTCCACCTGGTCTGCAGGAGCCAAAAAGGATCATTTAAATTGATAATAAGCTAGGATAAATTTTTATTTTATTAAAATCACTCCCATGAGCTCTGTATTTAGAATATTAACGGTAAATCTGCAAGAGATTTTAGCACAATTTTCATATCAAGCATATTGAGGACACACTTAAGTTTGGTATTAAAGTAAAATAATATTGTCCCAATAGTAGTTTGTGCTCCCATTGGAACAAACTACCAAAGAGTAAATTTAATAATTTTTCACTTGTATACCACAACCAATCCCATGAGCACCATGTTTAGTATCAGCCCCAGGGAAAAGAATGATAAAACATGACAAATTTTATAAATACCTCAGTAACATTGAATTTGCAGCAGATTTTAGTATCATATGATTTTCATATGATGCATAGGCTTTGGAGACTTAGGCTATGAGCACAGCATAAAATCTCCGGATTAGGTTGTGGTATTGAAATAACGATTAAATTTTGCTTATAACCATTATCCCATGTTGGACTTGAAAACATAATTTTCCAACACTTTAATGTGTGCTTTGAACTTTCTTGACATTCATTGCGTTCGTAAATGATCCAACCAACCATACTCAACCTAACCTGACCTAAGGTACCCAGTTCTTACCCTAGTCTAGGGTGAAAACATCCCATAGGGTAAATGACCGAGCGGTGACATAGCGGCCACCGATCCTGGAATGCGCCCACCTTCCCGAAAAAGTACTGGAATTCACTGCCATGAACATCAGACAAGAGTTGTGGCCCACTATGGCAGCACACCAAGACCTCTAAGTTCCTCTCAAACTAAGTGTTTTCTCCTAAATTACAAAGTGATGGCATAATTCAAGCACTTTTTTGTGAAATGGCCGGCCGCGTTCTAAGAGAGATGGTCTCTATGCCATCGTTCAGTCATTTAAACAGTAAAACTTTACAATGGTTGGGTGGCCTGATTCCTACCAGTCACCGAACAGGAAAGGTTACCGCCTTTTAGGGGGTCCAGCCCCCAGCCAGGTCAGGGCACATTGCCCTAAGTTAGGTTGGGTAAGTAAGATCTGGTTAGGTCGGGAGGCAGCATTACCTAGCTAGTACTAGGTAGTAGGAGAGATAAGGTCTACTAGGGGAAACAACCGGCTGGACTAACTGATCCAGTTTTGGCCGCGTGTGGATCCACCCTCCGAAAAAGTGCTTTAACACATCCTGACACCAGAGATGGGCACCAGTCACGAGTCATCAGTGGTGAGAGCAACAGCTCGAGATCTCTACTCTCCTTTCGAAGTAAGTAATTTCTCCAAAGTTAGTAATTAGGGTCATATTTTTAGATTAAACAGAGTTTAACGAAAGTCTAACCATATGCAGTGCAAACATACCTCCATGACGCTTTTGAAATTTTTACTTAAAACACTAAAAATTTAGAAGATTGATGCCATCTTGATGTTTACGGAGTCGCTTGTGTCAAAATAGTAATATAGACTTAAATCAATGAAAAGTGCACGCAAAAAAAAAAATAATGCATTTTTTGTCATAATTCACTAATCCGTTGTCTGCTCGGCGATGGTTTTAGCAGCCAGATGTACAACAAGGCTGGAAATATTGGGTTGTATCTAATTTAGAAATATCTTTAGTTTTTTCAGGGTTAATTTGGTTGCAAAAAAGGGATAATAGACATGAATTAAAATAAACATTTTGAAGTAACATAAGGTAAAGTTAAACTAAATAATGAGTAAAGTAAACAATTAAAGGAATAAAGCTTTGCACCTCATAAACAGTGTAGTGTGCCCACAACTGTGTTTGTGGAGTGAGCAATTAGGAACCAGGAACTGACTTCGCTGTCAACAAACTCTCAATGTAGTTCAAGAGCAATTTGGAAGGAATTGCGACCAAAATGTGTATAATTACAATTAAATAAGCACTGTGGAGTTTCAGTTGTGATGGCAGTAAGGGTAAAACCACCGATTAAAAGGTAAAAATTAATTTCAGTTCAAACCATGACCTCGGGAATAAGAAGTTTACTTTC
>NC_061094.1:12665047-12670047 GCF_015104395.2 Macrobrachium nipponense | reverse complement strand
CCTGTGATAAATCCGCACACTGCACTTTCATCACAACAATCGGAACACGGTCCCTTACCAGCTTGTTTGTTAGTAAACAACTGTTTGGGTAGAAGACGACGACGAAGCGTGCACTTCAATAATTTTTTAAATAAATAGTAAAACATCAATATTTTACATATTTATGATGATTAATTTGAAAATATTCGTTATTGAAAAAGTAACTGGATTCTGACACAAATTTAAGTAATTATTTTTTGGAATTAGAACATTCGTTCAAGTCCTGTATTATGACGTCACGACATCTTGGCTTTCGTACCTATTGTAAATAATTGCTTTACTCAACTTTCGTGCAGAACAGTTTACCAGTTATTCATGCAGATTATCAGCTAGCTATTTATGTAATTGTTATAATCGTAATGCGCATATATATCTTATCTTTATTATTTACTTTTTGGATATACCTATGAAGATGTTTTACTGCCGGATTATCGCCATAGTGTGACGCAATCGTTTTCGGTCCCTGGGCCTCTGTTTTCGCACCATAAGAAATTATGGGGCCGAATTTGCAATGACCAGAAAGTCGTTAAAAGAGGAAAGTTAGCATTGAGGGGCATATGTTTTGATTGAGAAAAATACAAATTTATTCAATAGCTAGCTTGTAAAAAATACTTGATTACAAAAACTTGATTGACAACTAAGCAGCATACCTATAGCATATGGGTTTCAGCGACAGTGCAAGCACGTTTTTAGGCAATACATACCTATTTCTGTAATGAACACTTGTATCAGAACGAGATTTTACTATAGTGCATTACACCCAGTGCCGTAATTTATAAGGGTATCGTGAATCACTAATCGTAAAGAATAACGACACTTGTCCTTGTACCAAGAGACAAAAACTCCATTATCCAGAAATGGATACGAACACGCGTAAAAAGCTCCACCTACCCTCTCCCCCCCCCTCCACCGCCACCCCTGTCCTTCTTCCTTCGCCTTCCTTTCTCTCTCTCTCTCTCTCTGTTGCCATTCGGTATGTGTTCACCCTCCAAACTGGGTTTAAGACTACACACAAAACGTTGAAATTGATGAAATTAGGCTATGTATTGGAAGTATATACGTATACATAAATATTAAAGCAATTTTATCATTATTGCATTACTATGACAACTAGAATTCATGGAAACAGTTTATAATAATGAATTGGCGTATGTGTGAGGCTCCACTAATGTGGCAACGATGATTTTGCCATTCTTAGCATGCAAACATTAAAGTTGTTCCGATACGTAATACAAACCCTCGGTCCTTTAACAATAGGAAGGTAACTAGCGGCAGCTGGGACGGTCGTAAGCTTCGAACAAGGGGAGAACGGTAGTTAACTGCTTGTCCGATCGTGCGCGCGCCCGCGCGCCCGAGAGGTGAAGAATCACTTTTGCTTTCGGCCGCGGGTGTGAAGGACGTGTTCGTCATCGCTCTCTGCCCGCTTCATCGTCGTATGCTTTGTTTATATTGTGTTTTTTACTAATGGTTTGGCTTTGACTTGAAAAGTGAAACTGTAAGTACACTGTTTTCATTTTCATTACTTAATATGAATCAACATGGAACTATCGCCGTAGAGACGGCGATTTCCGCTCTTTTCATGAATTGAACCCCTTGAAACTTAGTCTCGGTGCCGAGGGCGGGCGCACTCGCGCCGAGTCATGTATTTTGGGCGAAAGTGTGTAATTGAAAGATGTAAGTACACTTTTTCATTATATTTTTGCCCTGTGCGTTCGTTGCCGAGAGCTTGATTGCGCTCGGCAAGAGCCTCTTATTTTGTATGAATAGAATGCAATGAAAGTGGGATTCGCAATGGCAGTTTTCTTTCATTTTTCATTTATTAAATTGCATCAAATTTAATTTTGGATCAATTTCCGCTCTTACCCAGGAATTAATCCTTACGATTTATTGCTGTGAAAGTGAAAATAGCAAGTGCAGTATTGTTCATTTTCATATATATTTATGATAGCATCATATTATTATGGATCAAGTTTCCGCTCTTACCGGGAATTGATTTTCCTCTTTAAGTTCTATGAAGTGAATCGCAAGTGCAGTATTCTGTTTCATTTTTCATATTACTTTTCACTGCTGTGCGGGGTGTAGGGGAAGCGAAGGTCTGCCGGGAAGTCGTCGGAAAGCTCTCCCGCGACTCCCTTGGTATCCGATTCTTCGTCTTCTTTCCTGCCCCCCCGCTCCAGCTTCCTCGTATTTTGTTTTTCGGGGTTCTTCCTTCCGTTCGGGGTGGGCATGTCTCCCCCCCCCCCCCCCGTGCGCGAGGGAACCCCTCTTACTAATCTGTCTGTGCTACCGCAGGTGCTACATCCGTGGGAGACGACCTTGGACAGGTTATGGACCACTGCGACTGCAGGGCGTGCCTAGCATCCACGATCTGCTGCAGAGTCTAGCGAGGTCTGGGGCGGTGACCTTGGAGTGGTCTCCACTACAACCTTCCACGGCCGCTTATGCTGCGTTCCCCCCGCTGGTCTACATCCCCATGCTGTGTCGGTGACGCCGTCTGCCGCTTCTAGGCCGTCGCCGCCGTACCGAGGAGGGGTAGCCGCCGCCCGCCTGTGTTTTCTTTCGTGTTGCCTGCCCCAGACTTCCGCTGTTCCAGCAGCTCGCCCCTGGGACCCGACGCCAGTACCACGCTGGCTGCCGATGATTCTACGAGGCGATGGCTGGGCCTGCCGTACCTGTCGCTGATGTGGTTCCCGCTACTGGCTTGGCTGTCCCTTCTGTGTTTACCGCTGCCGCTGTTCCTGCCGCTCCTGAGCTGGTTGCTGTTCATGTCGCTCCTGTTCCTGCGCCTGTCCATGCTGGTCCTGCCCATGGTGTGTCTTCCCCAGTCCCAGGTCCTTCCGGACAGGTGCAGTCGGGCCGTGTTGCTTCGGCAATAGGCCCGACTCTGGCCTGGATGGAGGACCTGACGACTGTCCTGCGTGAGCTGACGAAGAAGAGGAAGGTGTCATCTTCGTCTTCGTCTGTTGTGCCTGCTTCCCCTTCGACTTCTAAGGCCCATAAGCCGAAGAAGAAGAAGGCTGCCTCTCCCCCCCCCTAAGAAGTCTCCTTCGGGAACTTCTAAGGGCCGTCCCACGAGGTGGGACGGGGGGGGGTCCTTCTGCTGGTCCTCCTGCTCCTTCGGGAGCGGGGCCCGTCTCCCCTTCCGTAAGGAAGAGATAGACGGGGACCAGAGGAGTATCGGTTAGCTCTGGTACTTCCTCGCCTGGTGCTAGCGGCGATGCCGCTACGCCAGGTTTCCGGCTCGGTCTCTCGTTCGCGGGAGATCCCGAGTGTACGCTCTCCCTCGGGAGACCGTGCAGCCAAAGTTTCGGCGCCAGAGTTCGCTCGGCGCCAAGACCACGGCACGGAGCAGAAGGCTGGCGAGAACCGCTCAGTGACTCTCGCCAGGCAGCGGCCGCTCTCGCAGCGACCAGCTGGTAACCGGGTTTTGTTATTCCCCCTAAGAAGACTCCTTCGGGAGCTTCGAAGGGCTCGTCACATTCCGGTGTGACGGGGGGGTTCTTCTGCTGGTCCTCCTGTTCCTTCGGGAACGGGGCCCGTCTCCCCTTCTGAGAAGAAGAAGAAGACGGGGACCCAGGGTGTGCTGGCTACCGCTGGTACACCCTCGCCTGGTCTTGGCAGCTCTGCTGCTAGCCAGGTACCGGCTCGGTTTCTCGTCCGCGAGAAGTTCCGAGTGTACGATCTCCTTCGGGTGACCGTGCAGCCAAAGTTAAGACGCCTGAGTTCGCTCAGCGTCATGACCGAGGCACGGAGCAGAAGACTGTCGAGAGGCTCTCAGGTGACTCTCGCCAGGCCAGCGGCCGCTCTCGCAGCGACCAGCCGGTACCTCGGGTGGGACGTGACGGTCTCTGACCGGCCACGGGTGGAGGCTGGGAAGAGGTCCCCCAGGTCCCCTCGACCGACGGTACCAGCCTCGGCTGGTACCAGCGGTTTGACGTGCCGCGAGGACGCTCACCGGTCTCATGGCGAAAGCGAGCTCTGCAGGTCACCTGACCGCCGCTCCCACAGGGACCGGGCGGATACGGTGACCAGCAGCAGCTCGTCTGACGCACGGGACCGGGGTCGACGTGCTTCAGTCGAGCCGCTCGCCACAGGTGAGCGGCACGGCAGGCCTGCAGATCGATCCCCACCGCGGGTTGGTGATCGGCTGCAGCCCCCCACGTACGCTGGTCCTGCCAGCGAGCGGGGGGGTGGGGAGCGTCAGGTCTGTCTCTCCACTACCTTCAACTTCCTCGGGCTACACCGGGAAGAGCGAGGTAGCTAGGAGTGATCGTGAGAGGTGCGCCGCTCACGATCCCGTCACGACGCCGCACGTGCCACGTATGGTCTTAGGACCAACCAGGACGTACGCGCAAGTGATTGGAGGTGACCGTCAGGGGGAGAGTGGGTAGCGTACAGTTCTGTCTCTCCGATACCTTCAACTTCCTCGGCATACGCCAGGAAGAGCGAGGTATATAGGAGTGATCGTGAGATGCGCCGCTCACGATCCCGTCACGACGCCGCACGTGCCAGGTTGGTCTTAGGACCAACCAGGGACGTACGTGCAAGTGATTGGAGGCAAACCGTCAGGGATCTGTTGCTGGTCCTTCTTCTGAAGGAGGAGGGTCCTGGGAGCTGCTCGTTGTTGGAGGGACTGGACGGTCCCTACTCCTCAAGACGCTGTAACTTCCAAGATTCAGAGTAACTTTACCCAGGTTATTGCACTGATTCGTCAGCACAACGACCGGGGGGAAGGATCGCCGCTCCCACCAGCAGAGCCCATGTCTCTGCTCGAGTCGTTTTGGGGCCCCAGAGAGGGAACCCAAACCGACGGTGGGGTATGCCGCGATCGGAGCTTGCCGATTCTGTCTTGAACCAGAGTCTCTCGTCTCCGGACAAGAAGGCTCTCTCAGTTCTGGCGGTCGATCAAGCTACTTCCACCTCCTCTACTGCGACAGCGGCGTTTCTACGTGTCTTCGGAC